>NW_025970252.1:0-12589 GCF_021869965.1 Rhincodon typus | reverse complement strand
AGGGTCTAGACCCGAAACGTCAGCTTTCCGGCTCCTCTGATGCTGCTTGGCCTGCTGTGTTCATCCAGCTCTACACCTTGTTATCTCAGATTCTCCAGCATCTGCAGTTCCTACTATCTCTGAAAGGATGTAATTGCTACCTGCTTCAAATAGATCTGAATTGGATGAAGTGATCATTCATTGACAGTAAAATTCTTACTATTCAAAAGCAGTGTTAGTTTATTCCAGAAGAAACTGTTGCTTTTTTTAGGTTACTTTTTACCTTCATATTTTGTATTGTTCACTAAAATTTACCATTTTCACCTATCTTAAGATTTTCCAATATGTGACACTCACACATTGAACAATGACAAGGTGTTAAATACACTGGATGTCAGGGAAACAGTAACACTCCCTTAGACAGGATGCTATCATGGAATAATGCTAAGGATGGGTAGCTTGTGTAGCTTGATTCATGTAGTTGCAACTACAATGACAATTAGTGAGACACGTGATGGTGTAAAGTAGCAACACATTTCTGAATGTGAGCTTTTATTTCCATTGAAGTATCACCTGTGACATCCATGTGCCCTCAAAGCTGCTCTTTTCTGTTTCCTTCCCACTACATGGACTGTGAAGGGCTATTTGTGGCTGACAGTGATTCACCTGGTGCACAGCTGGGCTTTAAATATGGCACAGATGGCAGAAATCCCAGAAGGGTCTAGCGATGAATACTCCTACTACTGGTGACTTCACAATAGCACATGATGCATACATAACACTGCGAGCAGCAGAGAATAGTGTGAAATAATTCATCAGAGTTCATGGAAAGAAGCCTTCCATGAAACTCTTCAAAATTGACACTTGACTGAATTTTGACAAAATTCAGCCCCAGAGTTTATGGGTTAGCCAGCCAAAGGCATTGTCATATAATGTGTTTGATTTGTATATGTTTTAAAGTGATTTATTTTAGAGTTTGGATCTTGAACTATTGGCGTGTAGGTTTAGTCTGCCTCAATCAAGAAATTTAATGATTAATTTATAAGTATTTCTGGAGCCACTCTGGTTTTTGTTTGGAAAAAAAATCAATTTCAGTGAGTTTTGGAGGCTAAATAGGAATTGTTTTACATTGGCAGAGGTTTATGAATACAGTGATGTGCATTCTGCTTCAGTTAGAAGATTCCAGAATTTTCTTTTTGGCTTAGGGGAAACACCCATAGCTTGGAAAAGCTTTTTATCTTCAGTTTGGCATTCTGCAGAAACCTTGCTTGAAGTTGGATGTGTAACTCAATTAGTCCTGAAGAAGTGGCATATTTTAGAACCATTAAGAAATAGGTTACCTCAGTGTAAGGTGCTTAGTTTGAGAGCTCAAGACCAGAATTGTTTGGTTAAAATCCTGAAGGGGTTACTTGAAGCTGAGAAAATCTAAACTGAATTGTATGAAGAATTAGGGAGAGGCTGTTAAATTCTCATGACTGGGAATTAAAGCCAGAGTTGAATTAGTTGTGTAGAAGAGCGAGTTCTCTCTGTTGTGAGTACTTAAAAGGAGTGCTATTGGTATTAATGTGGTCAGGTTTTACTTGGTGTTTTGAAATCTTTGAATTTGTGTCATATGTAAAAATTGATTTGTTCTACTGTATTCTTCATTTCCTTGGATTTATATTTCATTGTTAAAACTGAATCTGCAGCATTGTGTGTTTGTGTTTCAGTGAAAGATCACTTTGTTAATATCAAATAAAAGCCAAAATATAATCTATCAAGCCAGATTTCAGCCTGGAGTCTGGCAATAACATTATCTGGGATCATAACAGTATAGCCGCCAATAATGGAGCGATGAAGTTTGTGGATCAGCAAAAGGTGTGCACAAAGATCTTGAAGGTTAGCCAGATACCATTTGGAACAGTCAAATCACATTTGCAAAGACCTTTCCTAATTTTTTAAACAACTTTTTTAATGCATGTACTGAACTGTGTTCACACTGGCAGGGGATAATGATTTGAAATGTCTTCTGGGATAAATCCCACTATGATATATTGTCCTTGCTCAACAAGTTTTTAATTGATTTAGTCATCTTTATGAGATCTGAAAAGAATTTTCCCTATTGGTCGGTCATGCTGAGGATCTTTTCTGACCTTCAAGAAATGCTTCCAAGCCTGTGATGCTTCGTACCTTGTCAAGGTAATGCCCTCTTGATTTATGTTGTTGTCAATAATTTGATTTAGGTTTGTGAGAGCTCAAATGTGTACAGCAATCCCAACTTCTTCTATCAACTTTTCAGCACTAGATTTTCGTTATGTGCTGTCTGAACTTTGTCATAAATCATAACATTATCCATGTCACAACTGACACAGTGAACACTATGCAGGACTTACTCAAGTATTCTTTGGAAACATACTGCTGCAGTATGATTTCAAATGGGATCCTTGTGAAATAGGACACTGTGCAACTGACTTACTGGCTCAAAAGCCAAGCACTCTAAAAACAACTTGCATTTATGTAAGCATTACTCACATACAGGGAGTTGCCGCAAAGGCCTTTAAAATAATTGTAATTGGCATGATGAAAATGCAAGAGAACAAAAAGGCTAAACGGGCAGCTGCAGTTACTGCTGAAGAGAAAGCTTTTAAACTTTTGGGAAAAGAAAGAAGAGAAATGAGAATATGAAATAGAGAACTCCAGAGGAAAGGTACATCTTGGACGAATGAGTACACACCAATATTGGCATAGAATGAACAACAAGCAAGAGAAATTGAATTAGTAGAAGTGGAAGATGTTTGCAAGAACCTAAGGGAAGAGAGCACTTAGGTTGAATGGACTGAGGCCATGGAAAGATCTTAAAGTAAAAACCCAAAAGCAAATAGTACAAAATTGCCTCCAGGAAAAGGGCTAAGACATGAATGAGGCAGGAATAATCAAGGCCTGATGAATTGATCTTTTGGCATGGCAGAAGGAAGATCTCTGCTGACCCCATGATTCAGTGATGGATCTCTGCATTTTTTCCTCCAGGCTACTCCAGTAAAGCAGGAGGTCCTCTTCCCTGGGGAGAGAAGAAGCCTACCACCCCACCTAAATAAGCAAGCCTGGATGGAGGTCATAGAGGACATCATCAGCCATTGGGTTGTGCAGACAATCTAGCTGTAGTGTCTGTGACCATCTCTGTTTCACAATATATATCACACCATTGTTCCCTCTGGAAGGCAACAATTCAATAGGTGCAAGGGTGTGGCTGCTAGACAGGGTTTTCACCATGTTAATGATAACGTGGAGAGGCTTCATTGAAAGAAATCAATTAAGATCTGTCCATGGGTGTGTAGTTCTGTCTATGGTGACCCTCATAACGTGCTACCAAGTCAGCAGTACGGTGGCAAATGTTGTACAACTCGATGACTCTATGCTTAGGCATTAGTAGGGCAGCAAGATGGCCGCTCCATCCTGAATGGTGAGGCAGGAGTGCTGCTGCACAGAGGAGGGTGGAGAGGGGGTCAAGAGCCCTATGAGTGGGCAGAGAAGAGCCTTGAGTGAGCACAAGAAAAATGTTCCTGTGTCCTCCACTGTACAATCACAGAAATCCAAGCACCAGCTGATTCTGGAAGTTCACCTTTAGAAAGGAAAAACGCTTTGATATTTCCATTCTATCCTTCAGATTAATAACATGAGGACATAACTACTGATAAGGGGGGAAAACAGTGACTCTCAGGAAAAGGAGGGGACCTCATGGGTGCTACACCACATCATGCCCTTTCACTGTCTAACTAATGCAAATACTCTCACATTGGGGGAATGTACTTGCAACTATAAATATTCTTAATTAGCTATTTTCTGGATCACAACCTAGTGATAACACTACACATTTATCAAACCAGCTCCAGGAGGTCATGACAGCAATGGCCACTGCTACTGAAGGACTTTGGGACTTTCTCTGTATTGGACCCAAGCTCATGCTGTAGTTTTAGAATCATCAGTCCAACATTAGGTACTGACAATTCAGCATGAGTTTCGGGATGATTTGGCCGAGGTTTCACTGACAGTGGTAAATGTACGCTGGCACTTGGACCGTTGAGCGGTCCAACCGAGCCGTGAGTGCTGCTATTTCCCTCTCATCCGCACATGTGGTGTCTCCATTGAGAGATCAATGGTTCTGATAGGAAGCCAGTTCCAGCATACCCAGTGTCTTCTGCAGCTCCTTGTCCATCTCAGGTCAACAGATACAAATGTGCCTAGTATGAGAGGAAAAGCAACTGCCTTCTGCTTTTGAGGGTTCCTCTCAGGATGTTCTGAGTTCTGACACCAAGACCTCAAGTTACTATGATGACTAAAGAGGGTCCTAAGTACAGCAAATATAAAAGAATTAAGAAAATGCACCAAATGTACTTAAGCGTCATGGTGAATAGACAATTAAGGTCATGTCTGAATATGTTAGTAATGAAGGTGTGATTTATTTTCTTGATATCACCATTTATTGTTGGAAGCCCACTGAATGTACAAATGGCAACGGTTCACTCTAGAGGTTTTCTGGGAGTGCCCACAGTGTATTAAGCTATTCTTTGGACCACCCTGAAGTATCAGTTTGCACTGGGCAAGGATGCCTGGGCTGGAAATACTGAGGTTAAAGTGGAAACTTATTTGGTTGGATGAGTGCAGTGAGATGGTTCATCTGAATTATGTATGTATATCACAACCCTTCCCCCCCAACCATGCCAATGTCAGTGTGCTATCCATGTGGATCCACATTTCTTTCCAAATGCTGCAGGTGATCATCAGTTTCCTCATCATTCCTGTCAACTGAGAATATCTTGAGGTCCACTAATCTCTCCAGGACAGAGCCTCCCTACCTCTGCTGCTCCAAATTCCAACTGTTCACCCCTGGCTCTGGGAGAGCCTCCCTGTAGCATTTTGAATTGCTCCAATGGAACATTCCAGAAATCTGCATCTCATCATGAGGAGATCTGTGATTTCTCAATGGTGGTTCAGTTTGCCTCATGATTTACATTGTATAGAACCTCTGCCTCTTTCCTGCGGGTCCTCCTGGTGTCAGTAGGTATCTGTCCATGGGGTATCCCTTATTGTCAAGAAGCCATCCTTGAAGGTGTGCTGGGGAAGCAGTGTCTAAGAGTTTGTGCACCTCTGCTGTAGGTACACCTGTACCAAGAAAGGAATTGGTCTTTGCATTTCTCAACAGTAAAGAAGATCTAAGGGGCTTAGAAATGAAAAGCATCAAAATATCAGGCAGGAGGAGGCGATGATGGTGGTGGTGGTGGTTTGAAAAATTCAGACTAGTCTCATTTTGAGGCTGCATTTGTGGCTGCTGCAGGTGACATGTTCAAAAAAAAGTTGTAAGGCTAATCTCAGCAATTAAACACTCATCAGTACAGTTTCAATGGTGGGGAAGCTTCTAGAAATAATTATCCAGAATGGATTTAGTAGTCACTTGTAAAAGGGCATTGTTTAGGAAGTGCCTGCATAGATTTCTAAAAGGGAAATTGCGTTTTAATTAACTTATAGAGTCATAGAGGTTTACAGCACCAGGACTGAAAACAGGACTTTAGGCCCAACTTGTCCATGCTGACCAGGTTTCCTAAACTGAACTAATCCCATTTCCCTGAGTTTGGCCCATATCCCTCTCCATGTACCTGTCCAAATGTCTTTTAAATATTGTAATTGTACCCACCTCTACCACTTCCTCTGGCAGCTCTGCCAGAGTTTATTTGAAAAAGTAACTAAGGGTTGCTGAGGTCAATGCTGCAGTTGTGGCGTACATGGACTTTCAGAAGCCACTCAATACAGTGTTGCATAACAGACTTGTGAGAAAAGTTATGAAAAGTCATGGAATAAAAGACTCAGTAGCAATTTGTATACAAAACTGACTGGGAGATAGGAAACAGGGAGTACTGGTCAATGGATATTTTTCAGGTTGGAGGAAGGTTTGCAGTGGAGTTCCCCAGGAATTGGTGTTGGGACCCTTGCTTTTCCTGCTATTTATTAATCATCTAGATCTTGGTGTGCAGGAGACAATTTTGAAGTTTTCAGATGGTAAGAAACTTGGAAGCATTGCAAACTGTGAGGACAGTGTAGAACCCCAAAAGAAAATAGACAAGTTGGTGGAGTCAGCAGACAGGTGATAGATAAAGCTCAACGTGCAGAAGTATAAGATGATGCACTTTGAGAGGAAGAATGTGGGCGGATGAAATAAAGTAGGGAGAATAATCCTTAAAAGGGTGCAGAAGCAAAAAGACCTGGGTGTACATGTGTACAGATCACCAAAGATGGAGGAAAGTGGAGGAAGCAATTAATAAAGCAAACAGTTTCCTGTGCTTTATTAGTAGGGGTATAGACTACAAAAACAAGGAGCTTATACTGAATTTATACAAGACTGTTGTCAGACCACAGATGAAGCATTGTGTTCAGATCTGGGTGCCACACTGTAGTAAGAATATGAACACATAGAATGCAGAGGAGATTTTTAAAAATGGTTCCATAGATGAGAAACTTCAGCAACGAGGATAGATGGAGAGGGTGGGGCTGTTCTCCTTTGAAAGATCTGATATGATAGAAGTGTTCAAAATCATAAGGTGTCCGAATAGAGTAAATAGGGAAAGAAAAACTGTTCCTGCTCAGAAGGACTGAAAATGAAAGGGTATAGATTTCAAGTGATTTGCAAAACGTAGCAAATGCCATGTGAGAAAGTTTTTTTCACACAACAGTGGTTTGAGTCTGGAATATACTACCTGGAAGTGTGGTGGAGACAGAGTCAATTAAGGTATATAAAACGGCAATGGATGATTATTGGAACAGAAACAATATGCAAAGGTGTGGGAAAAGGCAGGTGAATGGCATGAAACCATAATGCCCATTGCACAGTCTGTGCAGACACAATGGGTCAAATGGCCTCCTTCTGTGCTATAACAATTCTGTGTTTCTATGACATCTTGACATCATTCCATGACAGTCACCCTGAGGAAACACAAGCTCCTCATGAGTTGCTCCTCTACTGAGGCATGAGAAATGCTTCATTAGAATACACTATGGGTTGGTCTCCTTGACCACAAATCTATCAGAAAGTGGTCAGCATGTAGCATCCGCGAGACTCTGCAGTAAAAGGAGAAGGTGGATCCTGCTGTGTGGATTCCTGAGCAGCCTGTCAAAGTCATTTGGCAGAGCACCTCACCATCAGAACCTTCCAATAAGCACCAAGACATCGCTTGGCTGGTGGTGAGAAAGGCACAGCCTCTCAGATCCTTCTTGAATGCCCGCTCTGTCTGCGCCACCGCACGCTGCCCTCCAAGTGGCTGTAGGGGCCTAGAGACTGTCAGACATCTCATTCTGAAATGTGCCTTTGCAAAGGAAGTCTGGAGAAAGATGCAGAGGTTAGTCCCGAGCAGTGCCATGATGCAGGACTCTGTGCCCTACAGTCTGTTCCCCAGTACGCACACCAAGACGCACATTAACTGCATCTGGAGAACCATCAGTTCAGTGAAAAATGCTCTTGCCCAAAACATGTTGATCTTCCAGAGCAAGTAGTTGACCTCAACTGAGTGTTGCAGACTGGCACATTCCAAAGTCCAGGACTACATGCTGATGAAAGCACTAAAGCTTGGGGCTGCTAACATCAAGGTGCAGTGAGGAAAGACCACGGTCCAAGGTCTTTCTGCTGAAGTTAAATGGGGTTCCGTTCAGTTATTGAACCCTTTACAGTACCTCACGTAAATATAATCTTGCACAAGTAAAAGATGCCTTTGGTTTGTTCATTGGATAGTGTCAAACTTCAATGTTTGTTCACTTGATAGGTTACTGTACAGTAACCTAACTCCATTTGTTTCTGTGTATATATATAAAGACTTTTTTCATGAATAAAGTATATGTTTGATATAAAAAAAACTCCCCACATTCCCAAAATCCACAAACCTGAATGCCCTGGTCGACCCATTGTCTCCGCCTGCTCCTGCCCCACCGAACTGATCTCCAACTATCTCGACTCCATTTTCTCCCCCTTGGTACAGGAACTCCCTACCTATGTCCGTGACACCACCCACGCCCTCCACCTCCTCCAGAACTTCCAATTCCCCGGTCCCCAACACCTCATCTTTACCATGGACGTCCAGTCCCTCTACACCTGCATTCCCCATGCAGATGGCCTTAAGGCCCTCCGCTTCTTCCTGTCCCGCAGGCCCGACCAGTCCCCCTCCACTGACACCCTCATCCGCTTAGCTGAACTCGTCCTCACACTCAACAACTTCTCTTTCAATTCCTCCCACTTCCTACAGACAAAGGGGGTAGCCATGGGTACCCGCATGGGCCCAAGCTACGCCTGCCTCTTTGTAGGTTACGTGGAACAATCCCTCTTCCGTACCTACACCGGCCCTAAACCCCACCTCTTCCTCCGTTACATTGATGACTGTATCGGTGCCGCCTCGTGCTCCCACGAGGAGCTCGAACAGTTCATACACTTCACTAACACCTTCCACCCCAACCTTAAATTTACCTGGACCATCTCTAACACCTCTCTCCCCTTCCTGGACCTCTCTGTCTCCATATCGGGCAACCACCTCGAAACCGATATTCATTTCAAGCCCACCGACTCCCACAGCTACCTAAAATACTCCTCCTCCCACCCACCTTCCTGCAAAAATGCTATCCCCTATTCCCAATTCCTTCGCCTCCGCCGCATCTGCTCCCAGGATGAGGCATTCCACTCCCGTACATCTCAGTTGTCTTCGTTTTTCAAGGACCGTAACTTCCCCTCCTCGGTGGTCGAGAACGCCCTCAACCGTGTCTCCCACATCTCCCGCACCTCATCCCTCACACCCCGTCCACGCAATAAAAACCAAAAAAGAATCCCCCTCGTCCTCACGTACCACCCCACCAACCTCCGGATCCAACGCATCATCCTCCGACACTTCCGCCATCTGCAATCCGACCCCACCACCAAAGACATCTTTCCCTCCCCACCTTTATCTGCTTTCCGGAGGGACAACTCTCTCCGTGACTCCCTTGTCCGCTCCACACTCCCCTCCAGCTCCACCACACCCGGCACTTTTCCCTGCAACCGCAGGAAGTGCTACACCTGCCCCCATACCTCCTCCCTCACCCCCATCCCAGGCCCCAAGAAGACTTTCCACATCAAGCAGATGTTCACCTGCACATCTGCCAATGTGGTATACTGCATCCGCTGTACCCGGTGTGGCTTCCTCTACATCGGGGAAACCAAGCGGAGACTCGGGGACCGCTTTGCAGAACACCTACGCTCGGTTCGCAACAAACAACTGCACCTCCCAGTCGCGAACCATTTCAACTCCCCCTCCCATTCCTCAGACGACATGTCCATCCTGGGCCTCCTGCAGTGCCACAACGATGCCACCCGAAGGTTGCAGGAACAGCAACTCATATTCCGCTTGGGAACCCTGCAGCCCAATGGTATCAATGTGGATTTCACAAGTTTCAAAATCTCCCCTCCCCCCACCGCATCCCAAAACCAGTCCAACTCGTCCCTGCCTCCCTAACCTGTTCTTCCTCCCACCTATCCCCTCCTCCCACCTCAAGCCGCACCTCCATCTCCTACCGACCAACCTCATCCCGCCCCCTTGACCTGTCCGTCCTCCCTGGACTGACCTATCACAAGTTTCAAAATCTCCCCTCCCCCCACCGCATCCCAAAACCAGTCCAACTCGTCCCTGCCTCCCTAACCTGTTCTTCCTCCCACCTATCCCCTCCTCCCACCCCAAGCCGCACCTCCATCTCCTACCGACCAACCTCATCCCACCTCCTTGACCTGTCCGTCCTCCCTGGACTGACCTATCCCCTTCCTAACTCCCTACCTACACTCACCTTTCCTGGCCCCATCCCCGCCTCTTCGACCTGTTTGTTTCCTCTCCACCTATCCTCTCCTCTATCCCTCTTCTATCCGCCTCCCACTCTCTCCCTATTTATTTCAAAACCCCCTTCCCCTCCCCCTTTTCTGATGAAGGGTCTAGGCCCGAAACGTCAGCCTCTCTGCTCCTATGATGCTGCTTGGCCTGCTGTGTTCATCCAGCCCTGCACCTTGTTGTCCCCACATTCCCTACTTCTCTTCCTCCATGCATTCTATGACCTGAATATGTTATACATTAAAAATAAAATGACAGAACAGTCCAGCATCAGCACAAAGCCACACAAAAGAACACAGAAATTAACTAGCAGCCTGAGGGGACAAACCAGTAACCAGATGGTGTAGAATGTGTGATTGTTTTAAATAATGCTTGTCCTTACTGACAGTTCATGTCACACGCTGATTGCTGGGCTTATGACAAGGTGGACAATGTGCTGGGGAGGACCAATTTCCAAAAGTGGACATAAAACAAAGATGGGAGCCTATTTAATATTATAATGAGGCTTCTTAATCTAAGGAGCAACCAAATCCATTATGGCAACCAACGCCTTTACCTGGTTCTGACCTACATGTGACTCCAGACCCACAGCAATGTGCTTGCCTCTTGGCTGCCCTCTGGACAATGAGGAATGAACAATAAATGCTGCCCTGGCTAGCAACATTCTAATTTGGTGAATGAATAAAAAAAAATTCTTGTACAGGATAACTAAATCGAACACGCTGACCTCTAAGACTTAGTGCTGATTTTGCACTCCCTTGATTGATTGAGACTCTGTAATAGCAACACCTTTGAAATTGGAGACTAAGTCTAAATAAAACAAAATATGGAAGCTCTCAGCCAATTATTTTCTTACTATTCGGAATAAAATTGTTCTCTCACTCACCAGGGAAACTAATAATGTTCACCTGTATTTACAGTTCTGAGTTGGCAAAAATATGACCAGTCTGGGTACCACAGGGATCAATACTTAGCGTACAGCTATTCACAAAATATATTAATGATTTAAATGAGAGAACTAACTGTAATATCTGCATGTTTGCAGATGACACAAAGCTGAGAGGGACAGTGAACTGTGAGGAGTGTGTAGAGATGCTTCAGTGTGATTTGGATAGCTAAGTGAATTGGCAAATGTATGGCAGATGGAGTATAATGTGGATAAATGTGAGGTTATCCACTTTGGTAGCAAAAACAGGAAGGCAGATTATTATCTGAATGGTGATGGATTGGGAAAGGAGGAGGTACAACAAAACCTGTGTACCCGCGTATATCAGTTGCTGAAAGTAAGCACACAGATACAGCAGCCAGTGAAGAAAGCAAATAGTATGTGGGCATCTATAGTGAGAGGATTCAGGGATGTCTTGCTAAAATTGTACAGGGCCACGTTCAGACTACATGTGGAGGATTGTGTGCAGTTTTGGTTTCCTCACCTGAGGAAGGATGCTCTGGCTATGGAGGGAGTGCAATTAAGTTCTACCAGACTGATTCCTGCAGAACTGACATAAGAGAGACTGGATTGGTTAGAACTATATTCACCAGAATTTAGAAAAATCAGGGGGATCTCATAGACACTTGTAAAGTTCTAAGAGACCTAGACAGGGTAATCATGGAAGGATTGTATCAAAGAGCCCTGGCAAAACTGGCATCTATCGGTAACGGGGGCAAATCCTCCGTTGATTAGAGTCATACTTGGCACAGAGGAAGATGATTATGGTTGTTAGAGATCTGTCATTTCAGCTGCAGGACAGCTCTGCAGGACGTCCTTAGAGTAGTGTCCAAGGCCCAACCATCTTCAGCTGCTTCGTCAATAACCTTTCCCCTACCGTAAGGTCAGAAGTGGGGATGTTTGCCGATGATTACACAATGTTCAGCATCATTTGTGACTCCTCAGATACTGATGCAATCCATGTTCAAATGCAACAAGACCTGGACAATATCCAGGCTTGAGCTGACAAATGGCATGTAGTACTCGTGCCACACAAATGTGAGGCAATGACCACCTCCAATAAGAGACAATCTAACCACCGCCCCTTGACAATTGCTGTTGGTATCATCACTGAATCCCCCACTGTCAACATCCTTGGGGTTACCTTGGGAGAACTAACTGGACTCACCACATAATCAGGAATGCTGTGGCAAGTAACTCACCTCCTGATTCCCCAAAGTCTTTCCACCATCTACAAGGCACAAATCAGAAGTGTGATAGAACATTCCCCTCTTGCCTGATGGGTGTAGCTCCAACCACACTCAAGAAGCTTGACACCATTCTGGACAAAGCAGCCCGCTTGATTGGCACCACATTCACAAGCAGCCACTCCCTCCACCATTGACACTCAGTATCAGCAGTGTGTACTATCTACAAGATGCACTGCAGAAATTCACCAAACATCTTTAGACAGCACCTTCCAAACCCATGATAACTTCCATCTAGAAGGACAAGGGCTGCAGATACACGGGCATACCACCACCTGCAAACTCCCCTCCAAGTCACTCACCATCCTGACTTGGAAATATACCACCATTCCTTCACTATCGCTGGGTCAATATCCTGGAATTCCCTGACTAAGGGCATTGTGGGTCAAACTACATCATATGGAATGCAGAGATAGTAGGAACTGCAGATGCAGGAGAATCTGAGATAACAAGGTGTAGAGCTGGATGAACACAGCAGGCCAAGCAGCATCAGAGGAGCTGAAGAAGGGTCTAGACCCGAAACGTCAGCCTTCCTGCTCCTCTGATGCTGCTTGGCC
>NW_025970251.1:0-12590 GCF_021869965.1 Rhincodon typus | reverse complement strand
ATGTGGTATACTGCATCCGCTGTACCCGGTGTGGCTTCCTCTACATCGGGGAAACCAAGCGGAGACTCGGGGACCGCTTTGCAGAACACCTACGCTCGGTTCGCAATAAACAACTGCACCTCCCAGTCGCGAACCATTTCAACTCCCCCTCCCATTCCTCAGACGACATGTCCATCCTGGGCCTCCTGCAGTGCCACAACGATGCCACCCGAAGGTTGCAGGAACAGCAACTCATATTCCGCTTGGGAACCCTGCAGCCCAATGGTATCAATGTGGATTTCACAAGTTTCAAAATCTCCCCTCCCCCACCGCATCCCAAAACCAGTCCAGCTCGTCCCTGCCTCCCTAACCTGTTCTTCCTCCCACCTATCCCCTCCTCCCACCTCAAGCCGCACCTCCATCTCCTACCGACCAACCTCATCCCGCCCCCTTGACCTGTCCGTCCTCCCTGGACTGACCTATCCCCTTCCTAACTCCCTACCTACACTCACCTTTACTGGCTCCATCCCTGCCTCTTCGACCTGTTTGTTTCCTCTCCACCTATCCTCTCCTCTATCACTCTTCTATCCGCCTCCCACTCTCTCCCTATTTATTTCAAAACCCCCTTCCCCTCCCCCTTTTCTGATGAAGAGTCTAGGCCCGAAACGTCAGCCTCTCTGCTCCTATGATGCTGCTTGGCCTGCTGTGCTCATCCAGCCCTGCACCTTGTTGACCCAATTATATGTATTTTTCCAACATTCAATCCCTTGGAGTTGCTTGCAGAATGTTCCCGGCCCCTGAACGTTGTGGACATTGGTGAGAAGGTTTGCGAAATAGTGTGGGATCAGCAGGAATGAGATTCTCTATGTTGAGAGCGAAATGTTTGATTCTCCAACCAGTGTTTAAAAGTGGGACAAGAATCTCACTCGTGAGAGGAGAGATGCCAATTTTTGCTTCCATTTGCATACAGAAGCATATCATTAAGATCCTATCCAGCTTCAATGATATGCAGTTTGCCATTCTTCCACCTGCCGATTAAGTCAGAGTGGGTACCTGGCAAATCTGGCTCACTGCCTTCTTGTTGACAACAGTTCCCTCAGGGGTCACTTTGTGGGCAGCAACTGCAGGCATTCTCTGTCCACTGGCATTAGTATTGGACATTTACTAGCTTTGCTGCACCCTCATGGCACATCTCTGATCCACTTGCAATACAGCTGTGCACTTCAATGCTACACTTTGGTTGCATCTATTTGCATTGCTGCTGCCAGGATACTTTGCATGTGGAGACAAGCTCATGGACTTGTCAAAGGTGCACCACGGGGCTCATTGCTTCCTCTCTTAGTGCTCACCCAGTATGGATGTACTTCAGTGCTCACTGCACCTCTGCCTTGTCTTTTAGCACAGGCACCAAGCTAGATAGCTCACTTTGATCGTTAGCAGTCAAGGAGGTGGACATGTTAACATATCACTGTGCTATGTTAATCTCACACCTCCACTATGTACATCTGCCAAATGGCGATGTCTCAGAATCTAAGGGGAATAAGTCCTCAGTCAGGTCAAGGGAGACAATCTTCAGTTAGTGGGCCCTGGCACAGTAGGTCAAGGGCAACCTCTGACATCAGTCCAGGGGCTTTGGACTCAGTCTGTTGGCTGCTTGGGGCAGTCCAGATCAGGAGGTTTGTACCTCTACGGTGCAGGGAGTAGGCCACGATCAGCACTGTCGGAGCTGTACAACCAGAGCAGGGAGCCGTGGTACTTCAGGTGGGAAGCTACACACAGACTAGTCTGGATTCTGGTCAGCAATAAATCACGCTGTCCTTTCCACTCAGTCAACGGGGTAAGTCCTGGGGATCTGCCCACTAAATGTGAATGTGTGGGTGTGGTAACAGGGGCCCACTGCTGTGGTAGGGAAGCTGGGCAGCTCAATTGTGGGCATTGCAGGCAGCAGGCTGGGATAACTATTACAAAGGTGGGAACTCAATATATAAGGGAGGAGATGACAAAACATGGGAGAAGGGGTAATATGGGAGGAGGGGGAGTTCATTGACAGTCAGCACCATTCTGTTTTGATAGGAGGACAGTGCACTATTCTGCCTGGCATATTGATGCTGCTTGCTTGCAGCTTGGGGGACAGTGTGCAGATGAACAGTTAAATTATCAGGTTGGGTGGGAATGTGAGGAAAATCGAAGTTAATGAGAAAGACAACCAAGAAGGGAGAATGATGATTTTGGGGGTGTCACCTCAACTGAAAGGCTGAGGCTGTGACTCGCTCTGTGAAGTGCACCTGCTGTTTCCTTCCGTTATCATCCAAACTGCAAGTGCACAATGGAGATGAAAATGACTGCCCCCAAACCCTGAGTGACCACCAATAGCGAAAATGATGGAGTGCAGTTCTGTGTCTATCTGGCAGACACTGTGTGTGCTGGACCTGTGTCTCCTCAGCAGCTTTCTTATTAACTTGTCCAGGGAGGCAAGCAGATGCTCACATGCCAGAATCAGCAGGATATAAACAGTGTTGCTGGAACCTTGAACTTTTGAGGCAGTTTGCTCAGTGCCTCTGACAGACCTGCCTGCTCCACCTGTGTCTGTTTGAGTATTTGTATGAAGTTATTAATTTCTGATAGCCTGGAGAGTCCCCTCCTGCTCGGTACCCAGCAGTTCTCCGGTGGTCCGGAATGTTTCTTCCTCGACCAGCTGTGGAGATGTGGCAGTGATGCACTCCCCAGCATTTGTTCCTGATCCTAATCGGGCCAAAGTACCCACTGACGGGCCAGGATTGAGCTGGTGGAGGGAGCGGGAGGCAGTCTTGCTGGTGCCTCTTCTGACGGATCTGTGGTTCTTCCTCAGAAATGGAGGAGAAGTTGTCTTACAGGGTTCCCGCTTGATTCGGAGGCCACACAGATTCCACCGGTACCTGCAGGAGATGAAAGAGAGAATGAACAGGGGGCAGATGTTTGGGTATGTTAGGAGGACATTTACAGCGACACTGATGGGAAAGCAGCGATGGACAGTGATTGTTACTTGGTTGCCGGGTCATTGAGATTTCGGCATCATCAGATTGGAAGTCACAGTCCTCACTAGCTGGGGCTAGGATCCTCTCCTCGTAGGGGATGAGAAGGATGTTGGCCAGCCCACCACCCATCTTGGCTCATTCAGCCCGACTGGGAGTCATTTTTTTCCTGAAATGAGACAAAAGGAGGGGCTGAGTGAGCTGAAAGTGGTCGACACGGCTGTTAGTGTTGGTGTTGCTGGGGGAAATGTGGTGAGGTGTCCCGAAGGAGTGAGTAGGCAATGCAGATGCCATGTAGGGTTGGAGGGCTGAGTGCAAGTGAGGGAAGGCGTTGCTTGACATACGAAGAGTGGTAGCCACAGGCCTTGGGGGGAGGTGGGCACAGTAGCAGAGGTTGAGTGTTGGGTAGCAGAGAGAAAATGGTGGCACTTACCCACTTGCAGCACAGCTCACTGACCTTCCTGCAGCATTGCTATGTGTTTCTTTAGACCACGGAAACAGTACTGACCTGGGTGGCAACCTCAGACCAGGTTAGCAGGGTCAGTTTGTGTGGTGTCCTCCACCAAGACCTCTAAATCCTCACTGGCAAAGTGGGGTTCCAAATTTCCTCTGTTTGCCATGTCCAGGACAATTCTTGAGTTAATGAAACAGTGCAGGGCAGCTGCCAACTCACAGCACTTGACCTGGCATACAACTACATCTTAAATATGGTACTGGTGTTGGGTATCTCCACATTGTTGAGTGCTTGCATCTGCAGTGAGAGGGAAAATACGAGTGGGGCATCATGGGAGTGTGGTGCATAGCTAATGAGGTAAGTTTCAGAGAATTGAATGTGAACTCTCACCAGGGCTTACAAAGAGAATCCCTTCATGGAACTCACCAAAATTGACACTTAGCCCAATTGATATTTAGCCCAATCAGTTCAAAGCAAATGTTGCTTTCTCATAAATTCCTCATTTATAAAATTGATATAATCATGCCATATCCACCACCAATTTTCCTTTTGGAGCATCATCCTAACCTCATTTAACAGCGCTTTCCTTTAATCTTATAATTCAAAAGTTTAATGGAAAGGATATTCTGTGACGTCTCAGTCGGCAATGGCAGAAAACAGAATGAAGAAACATTAGAATTCAGGTTACAAGGTTAACCAAACATGTTGTAAATTCAAAGTTACAACATATAATTACATCAGAGAAAGTAACAGATTGTGAAATAGCATGTGATTTAGTTACCATTCTGAAAATTTTAATTTTATTCTTATTTCAAGGAAACATTTTTTGAACCTTTGATTCAATATTTATTAAACTACCAAGACATTTATTAGAATTTACATTGAAGGATATTATATTGAGAATGCTTGATATGTGTTAGCTGACAGTGAGAAGCTGAACTTCAGATTCTTCCCACCCTCTGTTGCAATAGGGTCAATATTGCAATAAGTCACTTTATGCCGCTGAGTCAGCAGCAGCGATGTCACAGAAAGAGGACGTGGAAAGAGCAGGTGATTTAATTGCTTGCAGTAATTGGCTCGAAATTTAAAATGTTACATTAATTGAGGACAAATGACAATAATGATTGCTTTTTCTGGAAATGCAATAAAACTCAGTTCAGTGCTCAGAGCAAGGGAAAGGACTTGTCAAATTATCTGCTTGCTTAATACTTATAATAACCTTTTGATTATAAACTCACTGGACAGGGTTGGGGCAACACAGCAGAACCTCTGAACTTTACCAACAACAAAAACTTGCATTTATGTAGCATCTTTAACATTGTGAAATGCAGGAGTATTATCAGACACTGAGTCAAATCAATGGACATTAGGCCGGGAGAATCAAAGTGGTATGTTTTATAAGTGTCTAAAAGAGAAGAGAAAGGCAGAGAGAATTAGGGCAGGAATTCAAACTTAGTAGGTAGGTATTGACCAACAAAGAAACAAAGGAGATTTGAGAAGTACAAGTGGCTAGAATATGAAATTTGCAGAGTATTAAGAGGGTTACAGTGCAGGCAGATATTACAGAGAATAGGCAGGGGATGTGAAAACGTGATTTGAACACAGGCACAAGAAGCATTTGGGAACCGGAAATAGAGAATTATCTGGTTTTGACACGTTTTCTCTAATGTCTTTGAAAACCTCTAAGAAAATCTTACCTTTTAGCAAAATTCAATTCAAATTCCAATTCGGAGCAACACCTACATTTTTGTTAATGACAGTTCTTGGCAGATGTATTTTACATGAAGTCATAGAGTCATCGAGTTTTACAGCATGAAGAGAGGACATTTGGCCCATTGAATCTGCACTGAACTTCGAGCACCTATCTACTCTAGCTCCATTTTCCAGCACTTGGCCTGTAGCCTTGTATGCTATGGCTTTTCATGTGGTCATCTAAATGCATCTTAAATGTTATGATCATTCTCACCTTTACCTTTCAAGCATTGTCTTCCAGATACCCACCACCTTCTGAGTTAAAAACTTCTTCCTTAAATCGCCTCTAAACCTCCTGCCCTTTTTCTTAATTATGCCCCCTCGTTGAGCCATCTACTTTGGGAAAAAATTCCTATCTAAGCTAAAAATGGCCCTCAAAACTTTATATCCCTAAATCATGAACCCCCTCAACATTTTCTGTTCAAAGAAAAACAGCCCCAGTTGATCTATTCTCTTTTCATAGCTGAAACATTCCAGCACAGGTACCATCCTGGTGAATCCCTTCTGCAATCACACACTTCCTATAGTGTGTTTAAAAAAAAATTATTCACAGGGCAAAAGCATCACTGGCTGGGTCAGCATTTATTGCCCAGAGGGCAGTTAAGAATCAACCACATTGCTTTGGATCTGGAGTCACATGCAGGTCAGACCAGGTAAGGATGGTAGTTTCCTTGTCTAAGGGTTATTAGTGAACCAGATGGGTTCTTTCCCAACAACTGACGTAGTCAGCATGAGATTCTCAATTCCAGAGTTGTTTTTTTTTAAATTGAATTCAAATTGCACTATCTACCATGGCAGGATTTGAACCTGGGTCCTGCAGGCATAACCCTGCATCGCTGGATTAACAGTCTAGCAATAATACCATTAAGCCATTGCCTCCCCTTAGTTACCAGAATTGCACAAGTACTCCAGTTGTGGCTTAACTAATGTCCTATACTGCTCTGTCATAGCCTCTGTATTCTTGTAATCAATGGCTTGACTGATAAAGGCAAGTATCCCATCTGCCTTCTTAACCACCTGATCTACCTGTCCTGTTGCCTTCAAGGATCTGTGAATATGCACGCCAGGGTTCTTCAGATCACCTGTACTTCCCACAGTCCTACTATTTATTGTGTACTCCCTTGTCTTGTTAGTCCTCTGAAAATGCATTGCCCAATACTTTTCCATATTAAATTCCATTTGATACGGTTTTGCCCATCTGCCAAACCATCTATATTGTCCTGTAGTCCAAGGCTTTCCTCCACTATTTACCTCACCACCAATTTCCATGTCATTCTGAAACTTTACTGATCAAGCCTCCTACTCTAATGCCAAGATCATTAAACTACACTATGAACAGCAAAGGACTCAGGACCAAAGTCTGTGGTATACCCTTGGATACATGCTTCAAGTCATAAAATCTTTAGCGTAGGTATCAATGGAGAGACAAACTCCACTTTATTGGCTGATTCACAGGCATTTAACAGCCTTTAGGTTATTAATTGACTTCAGGCTGCCCTGTCACGCTCACTGAGGAGGATGTGCCACCTCTACAAATTACTGACCAAATTCTGCTTCTGTTGGCACCACCAACAGAAGTGGGCATTGTAAAAACTGCAACCAGTCCCGAAAAATGAATGTCGCAATGGAAGTTGAAGGTAAATGGGGGTCTCACTGGGACCAGGTTGGCAGCATTGGGTGAGGGGTTTGGGTGCCATGGTGGACAGGGATGGCAGTGACGGAAATAGAGGTGGAATGACTTTGGGTATAGTAACTCTGAGCACAGGGCTCTCCTTAAAGTGGCAATAACCCTGTTGACCAATTCTGCAGCTCACCAGTAAAACCTACAGACTGGAGAACTGACGTGGGCTCCCATCACATATAGAAAGTCTCTGCCATGGCAAGAGTGAGTGGTCCTTGAGTGACCATTAATTGCGGGATTGGCTTTCTGATGCCTCCCTTCTTCATTGGTGGTGGAAGCACAGAAGGGCAGGTAGGTAGGCACCGGGAGCATGGTTCTCAATTTTATACCTCTTCCCACCTGCCATCCTGCCTCCAGGGATGTGTAAGACCCAACCCTCTTGTATGAGAAACTTACAGCACGAAGGCCTATTTCTGAGAGTAAAACAGAAAACCTACAAGTTTACATTGTAATTCTAACTCTGTGATACCAGTTTCACAAGTTTTCATTAAAAAGTAATAGTACAGTTATTGTACTGCTTGTGACAGTCACCATTATCCTTCCAATCCTTCAATCGAGACAACGTTTGGTAAATTTAACCTGAAGGTCACCACACGCCAGGAAAATATGAGAAAGTGGAGCATTTATAGCAAGCTCAGCCATCAGGTATTGAGCCCACACTGTTGGTGTCCTCATCGCAAAACAGCTAACTGAGCTAGGTGACAGAAAAAGCTTGTTTATGAAGATGACATACTATAGATAATTTTTGATGGGAAATGTATTTAAGGAGGTAAATGCCACACTTGAACCATGTATGTGCTTTACATAACATTTTTTGTTTAATCTTAGAACTTCACATCTTTGTAGACTATGGCCATTAACACTTTTAAAGTATGCATGACAATAAAAATGTGTAAATGGAGTAATTAATTTTCAGCTGAGAAATGGTCCATTCAAATTGCCGAAGTTTATTCAAACTACAGTTCTTCCAATGAACTGGTGCATAGATGTCCAATTATTGAATCAATGAACTGGATCCATGTGTTCAATGAGAAAGTTGGCTAAATTTAATGAAATCATTTTAAGAAGGAAAAGTGGTAGTTAAATGTATCCAATTTCAGATATATTTTGCAATGTTTGGATATTCAGTCATTGCCACCTCAAACTCCTACTACCTGCGTCTGTGTACCAATATAACTTCAGTCCATCTGACTTATTTCTTTTTTGTCTAACTCACTTCTTGTCTTTTTTTCCCTCTCTCTTACCCCTGACTTTCTCTTCATTCATTTAGTTCTGATTGTCTCTCTTTCATTTCCGGCTGTATTTCTTGGGTTAACTTCTTTCTCTTCTCCATTTTGTATTTCTCAACTTATTTTTGTTTGCTTACCTTTCTCTCTACTTATATTTTTGTTTGTTCACCTCTCTGTTACCTCATTTTTGCTTCACTTATTATTCAATTCTGCTTTTCCTCTTATTTTCTGTGTCATTGATTTCTTGTAATCGTCTGATTTTTCACTTCCTTTTTTTTATTTTGCAGCAATTATTGTTTTCATATACATGAAGCCAATGATTAGGTGAGGCATGTCATGGTCAGAAACAGAAGGCATATATGAACGTTTAGAATCAAAATCTAAAGCCAAGGGCAATGTGATAATGTTAACTTATAAACAGTGTGGAGTTTTGTTTTACTTTTAATGAGAAGTGGTCATTGCTGGAAAGATGAATATTTATTGCCCATCATTAATTGTCTTTGGGACGGCATTGGTAAACTTTCTTCTTGAACTACTGATGTCTATGTGATGTAGGTACACCCAGAGTGCTAATAGGTAGAGAGGTCAAGGATTTTGACACAACAAGGATGAAGGAACAATGATACATTTCCAAGCCACAATGGTCCATGACTTGCAGGTGGTAGTGGTACAACGCACCAATTACTATTTTGCTTTGAGGTGGTGGATGTCATGGATGTGTGAGAACCGCAGAAGAACTTTGTTGAGTTTTGCATAGACTCTTGTAAATGGTATTCACTGTCACCATTAGACAATAAATTAAAAAAAAACGTAATCAGCTTTGAATGCTCATAAACCAATCTCCAAAATGGGATCATCCTTATTGATAACGGTGTGGGTCCAGGACCCATTCAGGTGCAGACTATCAATGGAGGCATTGGTATAGATTGTATCATTGAACTGCCAGACCAAGTAGGAGCAACAAAGGTTGATCCTGTAATCCACTGGAGATGCATAGTGATCTCAGAGATTAGCAATGCACACTGCTGGATCCCGCAAACAGCAAAAGAGTTATACAGTCATACAGTATGACAAAAAACCCTTCATCAACCAAACATCCCAATCTGACTTAGTCCCATTTGTCAGCATTTGGCCCATATCCTTCTAAACCCTTCCTATTCATACACCCATCTAGATGCCTTTTGAATGTTGTAATTGTACCAGCCTCCACCACTTCCTCTGGTGATTTGTTCCATTCATGCACCACGTCAGGGTGGTAAAGAAGGCATTTGGCACAATTGCCTTCATTGGGCAGTTGCGGCTGTACAGGGCATTGGTGAGGTCACTTTTAGAAAACTGTGTACAATTCTGGTCGTCCTTCTATAGGAAGGATGTTGTCAAACTTGAGAGGGTACAGAAAAGATTTACAAGGATATTGCTGGGATTGGACAGTTTGAGTTGTAGGGAAAGGCTGAATAGGCTGAGGTTTTTTTTCTCTGGAGCATTAGAGGCTGAGGGGTGACCTTATAGAGGTTTATAAAATCATGACAGGCATGGATATGGTGCATAGCCAAGGTCTTTTTCTCTGGGTAAGGGAGTCCAAAACTAGAGGGCATAGGTTTAAGGTGAGAAGTGAAAGATTTAAAAGGGACAGTGGGAGGTAATTGAAAACAGTAAAGGCTAGGCAGAAGGTGAATGGTAAACTCATGGGATATTGATGGAGCTGGTCAAAAAACACTTCATGGTGCTATGGAACATACATGACCAGGTGCAGCAATACGGAAAAGGTGATGGAAGCACCACAGATAGACAAGCAGTGTAGCAGCCATGGGTATTAAATGGATAGCAGAAAAGCAGAGGTCATTCACCAACATGTCGGCAGAGTCTCGAGCAAAATGAAACCAGCAAAAACAAATCAGAGGTAGTAGAGTGTGAATAATCCTGGATGAGGAGTTAGGAATTAAGTCCACAGGAACAGAATGGCTAATGGACAGATGCAGCTCAGTAGAGAATTCACTTCAGTAGGAAGTATCAACAATTGATTGATTGATTGATTGATTTTATGTGAAAGTGAAAAGCTTTGTTTACACGTGGTACAGGCAAATCGCAGCAAGCAAAGGATGTACAGATCAAAAAGACTTAGAGGCATACAGATTACATAGAGGGTTACATTATTTGAGGCTAGACTCCATTCAACAGTGTGATAATGGCCAGAAAGAAGCTGTTCCTGAACCTGCTCGTGCGTGTTCTGGATTCTGTACCTTCTGTCTGACAGACGAGGTTGTAGGAGATCCTTACCAGGGTGCGATGGGTCTTTGATAATGTTGGCCAGCTTTCCGCGACAGTGAGCCATGTAAATACAGTCCATGGATGGAAGGTTGGCTTCCTTAATGGTCTGGGCTGTGCACACCACCTTCTGCAGTTTCTTACTGTACTGGGCAGAGCAGTTGCCATACCAGGCCATTATGCACCTGGATACTATGCTTTCAATGGTACATCGGTAGAAGTTGGTGAGGGACCTTATGGACATGCCAAATTTCCTGAGCCACCTGAGGAAGAAGAGGCATTGTCGTGCCTTCATGAGTGTCGCGTTTATGTGGGAAATCCAGAACAGGTTGTCAGTTATCATCACTCCGAGGAACTTGATGCTCTTCTCCCTCTCAACCTCAGTTCCGTTGATATAGATCGGGGTGTGTTCTCCTCCTTTCTTTCCGAATTCAATGATCAGTTCTTTAGTTTTGCCAACGTTGAGAGATATTTTTTTCATTGCACCATGTCACCAAGCCCTCCATCTTGCTGATTTCCTAACTGTTAGGACCAAACTCTGGCAGTGGAAGACAAATATAATAGAGTTTGAGACAGGATACCCCAAGTCAATAAGCTCCCAGGTGAGTAGGGATGAACCAGCTCCCTTTGGTTATTCACCCATCCCCTCCATTGGTCATGGCAAAGTTAATTTAGAAAGGTTCCCATTTTTAAGCCAATTTAACCAAGCTTTTATGAATTAACAATATCATTTATTGATTACTAAATGTGAGAGGATATAGTAGCACGACAGATATACACATAGATTGGAAATAAGATATGAGTCCATAAAGATAAGTGAAAAATAAAGATGACTGGATTAGTGATAGTAGGAACTGCAGATGCTGGAGAATCTGAGACAACAAGGTGCAGGGCTGGATGAACACAGCAGGCCAAGCAGCATCATAGGAGCAGAGAGGCTGATGTTTCGGGCCTAGACCCTTCATCCGAAAAAGCTGGATGACTGGATTAGTTTCTGATTTGTTCATGAATACCAGATATGAAGACATTGTGACTGTTGTTTGGTAGCATTGAAATTATGTTCTCCTGATTTCTCTTGAACAGGTTAGTAGCATTCAGCAAGAGAAAGTCTTTCCCTTTTGTTTTACCTGAAGTGCAGTGCCCATACACAAGAATATCTGGCCAATAACACAATGAGGCTAACCCTTTCTCTGTGTGTTCCTGGAGGGTAAATAGATATGTCTGCAAGTGTTGAGGAGAGTCTGCAAGTCTGCTGAGGAGAGAAGGGAACATTCAGCTCTCTCTTTATCTCTTTCTATTGCATCTCTCCCTGTTTAAAGTTTCTCTGACTCTTTACAGGTGTAACGTTTCATTAATTTTTCACAGGACTTTGCCAGACAGTCACTTTGTATCTGCAGTTTTTCTTCTACTGTAGCAGCTCTTACTTTAAAGAAAAACACATTTTGGAATTAGAAGTAATGCTTTGGGGTTCTGATCCATTGTTAGAACATAACTAAAGCTTAGAAACAAGTCTAGAATGGGGATTTGGTCCATGACAGAAAATGAAGTGCTGTCTAGGATAGCAGAGAAGCATTAGCACAGAATCCAGAAGAAACAGCAGCAGTTAGTGGATAGCCACTCTGGCTAGAAGGTTTATGCTAAATGTGAAACATAGAAAAAAGAAATAGGTGCAGGAATAGGCCATTTGACCTTTGGAGCCTGCATCACCATTCAATATGATCATGGAAGATCATACAGTTTCAGTATCCCATTCCTGCTTTCTCTACATGCCTCTTGACCCCTTTAGTCACAAGCGCCACGTCCAACTCCCTTTCGAACAAATCTAATGAAGTGGCCCCACCAGTTTTCTATGGAGAGAATTTCACAAGTTCACAATTCAGAATGAAGAAATTCTTCCTTATCTCAGTCTGGCTTACCCATTATTCTTAGACTGTGACCCCAAGTTCTGGAGTTTGCCAACATCGGGAGTATTCTTCCTGCATCTAGCCTGTCCAGTCCCATCAGAATTTTATATTTCTCTGAGATCCCACCCCCAACACCCCTCACCACCACACACCCCCACCCCCACCTCCCATTCTTCTAAATTCTAGTGAGTTTAACAAGAGTCGATCCAGTCATTCTTCATATGTCAACAAGGTGCAGGGCTGGACGAACACAGCAGGCCAAGCAGCATCATAGGAGCAGAGAGGCTGACGTTTCGGGCCTAGACCCTTCATCAT
>NW_025970250.1:0-12595 GCF_021869965.1 Rhincodon typus | reverse complement strand
TGTGTTCATCCAGCCCTGCGCCTTGTTGTCTCGGATTCTCCAGCATCTGCAGTTCCTACTATCTCTGCAATCCAGAGGATCCAGGCATTCTCCAAATCCATTGAGAAAACTGGGAATTTCTCACTAAGAGTTGTTGCTGACCTCTGTAGATGGGATCCTGGCTGATAGGGCAAAGATGATATGGAAATTGTATAAACTCACAAAGTGAAGCTACTACTAAAGTACTGTTAGGGTGGTGCGTGTATGGAATGAGCTGCTAGAGGAAGTGGTGGAAGCTGGTACAGTTACAACATTTAAAAGGCATCTGGATGGGTACGTGAATAGGAAGGGTTTAGAGGGATATGCACCAAATGCTGGTAAATGGGACTAGATTAATTCAGAACACCTGGTAGGCATGGATGAGTTGGACCAAAGGATCTATTTCCATACTGTATGACTCGATGACTCTATGTTAAAGTTATGGATAAAGGATACAAATCCCTTTGTAGAAGAGATCACGTTGCAATGTATTATCATATGAAATACTGAGAGATATCCCACAACCAGTTGTAAGTTTTCTTTTTGCCTGGATCTGGAGATATGGGACAGAGATCAGAACGTTTCTGTTACATCTTGTGAATGTAATGACCAGGATTAGCGTGGCTACAATCAGAAACAGTAAGGATACATGGACTGCCATGTATTGTGGGTTGGAAGATGCCTTGCAATACCAACAGAATTCTTAATGGATAATGGAGGTGAATTTGCAAAAGATGTCTTTCAGGACGTGTGACGTCTTAAGGATTGTGCTTATACATAGAGCTGTTGAAATGTCCATTCAGAAATGGCCTGTGTTAAAGAAACCACGCAATAAGTGATGAGATGTTGCGCAAAATACTGGCAGATCTGAGAGTTACAAACGGCCCTGGCATGGGCAGTACACAGTTGGGAGGAGTAAGTCCAAACAAACTAATACCTTTGAGGATGTAACAAAACACATTGATGAAGATCGAGCAGTGGATGCAGTGTATATGGATTTTAGCAAGGCATTTGATAAGCTTCCCCAAGGTAGGCTCATTCAAAAAGTAAGGAGGCATGGGATTCGGGAAAATTTGGCTGTCTGGATACAAAACTGACTGTCCAATAGAAGACAGAGAGTGGTAGTAGGTGGAAAGTATTCAGCCTGGAGCTCGGTGACCAGTGGTGTTCCGCAGGGATCTGTTCTGGGATCTCTGCTCTTTGTGATCTTTATAAATGACTTGGATGAGGAAGTGGAAGGGTGGGCAAGTTTGCTGATGACACAAAGGTTGATGGAGTTGTGGATAGTGTGAGGGCTGTTGTAGGTTGCAACGGGACATTGACAGGATGCAGAGCTGGACAAAGTAGTGGCAGATGGAATTCAACCCAACAAAGTGATTCATTTTGGAAGGTTGAATTTGAATGCAGAATACAGGGTTAATGGCAGGATTCTTGGCAGTGTGGAGGAACACAGGGATCTTGGGGTCCATGTCCATAGATCCCTCAAAGTTGCTACCCAAGATGATAGAGTTGTAAAGAAGACGTATGCTGTGTTGGCTTTCATTGGCAGGGGAATGGAGTTTAAGAGCCACGAGGTTATGCTACATCTCTATAAAACCCTTGTTAGACCACACTTGGAATATTGTGTTCAGTTCTGGTCACCTCATTATAAGAAAGATGTGGAAGCTTTAGAGAGGGTGCAAAGGAGATTTACCAGGATGCTGCCTGGACTGGAGGGCAGGTCTTATAAGGAAGGTTGAGGGAGCTAGGGCTTTTTTCATTGGAGCGAAGAAGGATGAGAGGTGACTTGATAGAAGTGTACAAGATGATGAGAGGCACAGATAGAGTGGATAGCCAGAGACTTTTTCCCAGGGCAAAAATGACTATTACAAGGGCTATAATTTTAAGGTGATTGGAGGAAGGTATAGGGGAGATGTCAGAGGTAGGTTCTTTACACAGCGTGATGGGTGTGTGGAATGCGCCGCCGGCAGTGGTAGTGGAGTCAGATACAGAAGAGACATTTAACTGACTCTTGGATAGACACATGGAGGATAGTAAAATGTACGGTATCAGGGTAGTTTGATCCTGGTAGGATAATAGGTCGGCACAACATCATGGGCTGAAGGGCTGTACTGTGCTATACTGTTCTATGTTCTTAATATCCAGACAGAACCCAAAATGATCTTCAATACTACATGACGATCCTTCACACCAGAAGGAACATCAGTCAGCTCTGATTCATTTACTCCTATCTGCATGGATTACACGCTGATGGAAAAAGCATTGAGACATTGCATCAGGCTGTTCAAGGAAGAATTCCAATCTGGTCACATGAGGGAGAGGGACACAGGGAATAGCAAGGCCCAATACAGGTGGTTGAATGTGACCGGGGAAAATGTACATATACAACTAAACTGAAACTAGACTATAAAGGCGAATTGCTCAGTACTACTGCAATGTGTTCTGAGTTTTCGGAGTCTGAGAACGTGGCAGAAGGTATTGATGATAAACGACCCCATGTATTGCATACACTCATGAATTTTAGAATTTGGACCCAGAGGGGCAGGACTTAAGAGCTCAGGAGATGCACACTGATACATGTACTGATTGTGAAGACATGAGAAAATCTTCTTTGGAGATATTTCACTTAAAATCTGTTCATGGGTTGATTACTGGCCAGCAGAGTCAGGTGACAAGATGGTGGACACAATAATGTCCGCAGGAAAATATACAAACTGGCTCCATGTCCAAGATAAGGAACAAGAGACGAGGGCTGTAGCATGGCAATAGGGAACATGATAGTGGAGAACTAGAAGATGCAGGCACAGTACTGTTCAGGGGGATACATCTAGCAGTAAGAGATCATGTCCCAATGTGAATCTTTCAGAGAGATCTGAATCTGAGGAAAGAGGCCACAGCTAGACAAGGTAGTCACCTATCATGAGGAATGGTCAATGGATCAAAGCAAAGGTCTCAAGGATCAGGAGGGATAGGTGTGTGTGTGTGTAGGTGTGTGTGTGTGTGTGTGTAGGTGTAGGTGTAGGTGTAGGCCTCTGTGTGTCTCCTGGTAAATGGAAGGTCGGGTGATAAAAGAGACTGAATGAAGAGAACTGGAAAATACTTGGAGGGTATTCACAAGTTGACGATGGAAGTCCACCTACTTTGTCACACAGGTGGATTCCATACAGAACAGATCGTACCACATGGGACCCTTATGGCTAAGGTTAGGTTGGTAGCTAGAGTCTTTGAGCAATGTTTGAGTGAGAGAGAGTAGGCTTGACTCTCCTACAGTAGGGAAGGGAATTATGAAATTCTTTTTAGCCATTTTAACAAACTTTCCTTGGAAGTGTAACTCTATAGATAACAAAGTGGTGTTCCTTCAGGGTAACCTGCTTCAGATGGAAGTATTCTTACAGCCCCTGAAGAACTTCCAGGAATACCGGGAAGCTGTGGAAATTAAATAAATGCCCTTTTGGGTAAAATGACGCATCTGCAGTGTGGTATTTTTCAGTAGGGGGCTGGTGTGTTATCGTTGTGTTATTGTGTAATCACAACTGAACGCATACCCAGTATTGTTGTATCGGCATTATCATGGAAAACTCTCAGGCATCTTTGTGATGCAAGTTGACAGGGACTGGGGCCATTAATGCCTTAGAGGAAAAGATTATTAATTGAATTAGGAAGGAATTCAAATTTGGCAGTCAAGTTTCTGGAGCTTTCAAATATGTGTTGGGAAATTAAGCAAGGTCAGTAATTCTACACCAAAAGTCTTACTTGGAAAATGTTAGCCCTATTGCAATGATTCATACCAGATCTGGACTGAAAGATGAGGCTGCCACTAAACACGGGACAGAACAGTTGTGTCTTCTCCTGGGCCTGGCCAAACTTGCTATAAACAGCAGGCTGTGATTCCCGACTCTTGGCTCCTCCTCTGCATCTACATCTGTGCCTCGGTGCCCTTGGAGATGGAGCACCATTGTATCTACTCGTGTCCTTGGTGCTTTCAGAGAGCGATGGGCACCACAGGGGCTGGAGTGCATTATTTCCCCCTCCAGTGTCCTCCTCAATGTTCCTCCACCATTCCCCATCACTTATTGCTACACTGCCCCTGGAGGGCATGTTCATAATGAGGTGATTGGGTATTTTGTTAAATTGGAGATGGTTATTAAATTTTTTTTAAGAAAAGATTTAGTTTTTAGTTCAGTGATTAGATAACATGATGGAGGGTTTCACTATCTAAAAACATTGAGTTCTTATTGGTTAATTTGGTGTTGGGTTTCTTTCTATTGGGGGGGGTGGGAGCAAAAAGTCCGGACAGAGAGAGGGTCCAGAGGGGCAATGTGGAAACTGATGTTTGTATTAAACTAATGGTTCATAATGAAACCTTTTGGAAATCTCAAAAAGTCTTTTAGAGATAGTAAGAACTGCTGATGCTGGAGTCTGAGATAACACAGTGTGGAGCTGGTCCTGGCCCGAAAAGTCAGCTTTCCTGCTTCTCCGATGCTGCCTGGCCTGCTGTGTTCCTCCAGCTCCACACTGTGTTATCTCAAAAAGTCTTTTGGTGCCTCATTCAACACAAGGACATCAGTGTGTGAAGGAGAGGATTTCAAAGTTTCGCCATCTTCCATTTGAAACTGTTCCTTCTCTTCCCAGTACTAAATGACCTCCCCTTACTCTGAGACTTTCTCCCCCTTGTTGTAGTCTCCCCCACCATTGCCCCCACCCCATCCCTACTTTCCCATGGCCAGGGGCAACGTCATCCCTGCATTTACCCTGTCAAGACTTCTTGCACCAGTTACTCTGCGATGAGATGACAATCTGTGGAGGAGAGCTAGTCGATCAGATTGGAAAATCCAGAGCAAATAAACAACATGATGTCCTCACTCGGTTACACTGAGGCTAACTGCTGAGGGCTAGCAGCCGTACTGGGATCTGCTGGGCCCTCTCACTGTATCCACCAGAAGTTCCCAGCCCTGTTAATTGATTGAGCTCACCTCCTGCTTTTGTCCTGCAGGGATACATGTGGAAGAAAGGCAATGTCCGACGGAACTGGAATGAGCGCTGGTTCGTCCTAAAGGCTTCCAACATCCACTACTATCTCAATGAGGACCTTAAGGAGAAGAAGGGGGAGATTCACCTCAATATGGACAGCACTGTGGAGGTGAAAGCCTTGGGCACTAGATTGACATGTCAGACACTGGGGTACAGTACCAGTGGGGACAGGTCTGTCACTGTATAACACTGGGGTACAGTACCGGTGGGGACAGGTCTGTCTCTGTATAACACTGGGGTACAGTACCGGTGGGGACAGGTCTGTCACTGTATAACACTGGGGTACAGTACCGGTGGGGACAGGTCTGTCTGTGTATAACACTGGGGTACAGTACCGGTGGGGACAGGTCTGTCACTGTGTAACACTCTATAATACACAAAAGCTTTTCCCACTTTGCTGCCAACTGTTTTCTCTCTGCTGTCTGCTCTTTATTAATGTTGCTGTGTCAGGCTCTCCAATCGGTTCCTTACTTGCGGATGTGTTGCTCTCCTGTAGATGCTCCCTGATAAGGAAGGGAAGCGATGCCTATTCTGTGTAAAGACCATAAACCGTACGTACGAGCTGAGTGCGTCGGACCTGAAGCGGAGACAGGAATGGATAGACAGTAAGTGACGGACGGAGCTCACTGGGAGAGCCGTGTCTATGTTGTCTGCCCCGGGGGGAGGTGGGAAGATTGTGACCGTCCGTTTCCGGGACTCGGAGTGGAGTTTTCATGGAGCCCTAGTTTGATTCGTAACAGAATGCGGGTGTCGCTGGCTGGGACATCGAGAATTGCCCATCCCTAGTTGCCCCTCAGAAGATGGGGTGGAGCTGCCAACTTGCGAAGCTGCAATACCTCCTGAATGTTGGCAGAGGGGCACAGTTGTACTCTCCTGCTTCCCGTTGGTCTGTGATTTGTTTGCAGTTGCTGTCATGATGGTTAGATTCTGTGTTGTTGTGTCTGGTACAGGTATCACAGCTGCGATCTGGATCCTGGCAGAGAACAAGAGCTCGGTGCACAAGCTGCAGAAGGAGAGACGGAGAGAGCAGCGACAGCAGGCAGCTGCCAGATTATTGGAGAAGAAGGCACAGGAGGACAGGCTGGCAGAGCTGCAGGTCGAGAGGGAAACACAACTGGCACAGCTTGAGCAGCTCAGGCAGGTCCGAGTGCCACACCCGGCTCTCATCCTGGATCTATGTGTACCACCCCACCCTCACCAACCCCGTACTGTCACTGCAGCAGTGGGAGCATACTGTGTGTGTGAGAGCGAGTGTGAGCACTGTCTGTGTGCAAGCAAGTGTGTGTACTGTGTGCGAGCGAGTGTGTCAGTGCTTTCTGTGTGCGAGCGAGTGTGAGCACTGTCTGTGTGAGTGAGACCAAGTGTGTCAGCACTGTCCGTGCGGGAATGAGTGTGAGCATTCTGTGCATGCTGGACCAAGTATAAGCACTCAGTGTGAGTGTGAGCACCCTATTTCTTTGTCCTTTCATCCATTGGGATGTTGAGGTCAGATCCATGTTGCCTTTCCCCCACCCCCCAAGGTTAGACACAAATCCAGAATGGACTGAGGATCCAAAATGGTGTCTCTGGTCTTTTCTCTGAACTGACTGGATGGTTTCTGTACTGTCCAGGCAGGACGCTCCTCAGTGATAGTAATCCTCCTGCTCTCATCTCCCATCATAGCGCCATGGTTACTAGAGACGAACCTCAAACAGCTCCCATCATTCTCACCACCTCCGTCTCTGAAAATCCTTGTCGCTTTCCTAGGCACAGGAAGAAGCTCAGCACCTCTGGCGAACCAAGGAGCTCCACTGGATGAAACAGCACGAGGAGCTCCAGCAGAAACTACAGATACAGCTGCAAAAGGCCAAGTCGGTAAGAAGTACGGGAGGCCTACAAGCGGGCCTGCACCACAAGACCTGGAACTGGATCCAGTCCCAGGCCCAGGACTGGGCCATGAGGCCTGGAGCTGGAGGTGGGTTCAAGCCTTGGCCTGGGCTGTGAGGCCTAAAGCTGGATCCAACCCCAGGCCCAGGACTGGCCCACAAAGCCTGGAGCTGGATCTAGTCCAGGCACAGCCCTGGGCCATGAGGCCTGGAGCTGGATCCAGTCCCAGGCCCAGGCTGGTTCATGAGGCCTGCAACTGATCCTTGTCTACACACAAAGAACGGAGTTTCCAGGTGACCATTTGGAATCTACCTGTGCTGTCCCCATCCTGGGATTGTTTGAGAATGTATGTGTATGCCTGTACAGAAATCTCCCAGCTCGGGAGGGTCACAGTTACCAGTGTAAACAGCAATGCTAGAATCTGCATTGATGTTCCTCCTAGACAGCTGGGGGAGGGATGGAATATTCCAGAACAAGAAATGTTCCCATTCTGAAAGGGCAGAAACGGTTATGGTATAAGCTAATTTACAGCTATCAAAAAGCAATTTGCACCCCCCCCTCCCCCATCCCAACCTATACCCCGAAAGTGAGAGAGAGCTGGCGGTAAAGAGATAACTATGTCCCAGTGTGTCCCAAGAGGCCTGTACAGCAACTGATGTGTCCTGCAGAAGATGTTATTAAACTGGAAAGGGTTCAGAAAAGTTTTACCAGAATGGCACGGTGGCACAGTGGTTAGCACTGCTGCCTCACAGTGCCAGGGACCCGGTTTCAATTCCACCCTCGGGTGACTGTGTGTGTGGAGTTTGCACATTCTCCCCATGTCTGCATGGGTTTCCTCCAGGTGCTCTGGTTTCCTCCCAGAGTCCAAAGATATGCAGGTTAGGTGGATTGGTCATGCTAAATTGCCCATAGTGTTCAGGGATGTGTAGATTAGGTGGGTTACGGGGGATGGGTTTGGGTGGGTGTTCTGAAGGTCGATGTGGACTTATTGGGCCAAAGGGCCTGTTTCCACACTGTAGGGATTCTATGTTGCCAGGATTGGAGGGTTTGAAGTTTGGGTGAGACTGAATAGGCTGGGGCTTTTATACCTGGAGCATCGGAGGCTGAGGGGTGACCTTATAGAGGTTTATAAAATCATGAGGGGCATGGGTAGGCTGAATAGCCAAGGTCTTTTTCCCAGGGTAGAGTAGTCCAAAACTAGAGGGCATAGGTTTAAGATGAGAGAGGAAAGATTTAACAGGGGCCTGAGGGGCAACTTTTTCACGCAGAGGGTGGTCCGTGTATGGAATGAGCTGCCAGAGGAAGTGGTGAAGGCTGGTACAATTACAACAGTTAAAAGGCATCTGGATGGATATATGAATAGGAAGGGGTTAGAGGGATATGGGCCAAATGCTGGCAAATAGGACTAGGTCAGATTGGGATGGCATGGACGAATTGGGCCAAAGGGTCTATTTCCGTGCTGTATGACTCTACGGGTGCCTGCCTACAGTGCCCAGGTTCTGCTGCTTTAGCCGAGCCATATTGGCAGAGGGCTGTGAGGATGGGGTGTCTCAGCCTGTACCATTGATGTTGACTCCCAGTCAATCAATACGGGCAAGATGCGGAGATGGAGCGGGGGCTCTATGGAATGGGACCCTGCCCACCAGCTCCTGCAGGGAGAGGGTACTGCACGTGGCAGAAAACATTTGTCGTTGAACTGCGAGGTGGTGGGTATAAGCTGCTGTATTTTTGCGTATCTCCCTCTTTCTTTGAAGGACAAGCTCCAGATGCAGTTGGTGATGGAACAGAAGGAGCAGGAGGCCGGTGCCCAGCGCCAACGGATTCAGGAACTGGAGACGATGCAGCGAGGGTTGGAGCGGGCCCTAAGGGCTGAGATCGAGGCCCACAGCAATGAGCAGACAGTGCGATCTGCGCAGGCAAGGTGCAGTACCAGGAGTGAGGGTCAGGGAGCGGTCTCTCCCCAGTCACTAAGAAAGCCGTTAAAATAGTCCTGGCCCAGTGCGGGGGTCCCAGGGGAACCTCTTATGGTAACCCATTGCTGCAGAGTTTGACTCCTGCCATGGTGTCTACTAGAATTTAAATTCGATTCTCACCTTTTCTCATTAGTCTCAGTGACAGTGATCATTAAGATAACATCAGTTGTTGTAAAAATCCATCTGCTTCGCTCCATGAGGGAGTTGAAAGGTCTGGAGAAAAGGCAGGAAAGTGGAGTCGAGGGTTATCACATCAGCCATGATCTCATTGAATGGCAGAGCAGAGTTGATGGGCTGAATGGCCTCCTTCCGCTCCAATGTTAGTGGGTGTGGCGTAAAGGAGAGGTTTAGGAAATGATTGAAATGGCATTATTATGGTTTAACAGGAGATTAGCTGGACGGGGTAGGTGGGAAAGAGATGACTTATGAATGTTTTGATGCCTTCTGTATTGGGTTTGATGGTTGGTGGATGATGGGGAGAAGACAAATCTGCATTGTGACAGTTTGGTAAGTGTTAGACTCCAATGTCCCAGTGTTTAGAGAAAGCTCTTAGCAATGGCAATGGTATGGGAGCTCTGTTTCAGATGAGGATACTTGGTAATAGGGGGTCAGACTCAAGGACTAAGACAGCAAACCTCTCTCCTGGTTTGAACCTTAAAAGTGGAGTCACAGATAGACAGGATGGTGCAGATGATGTTTGGTACGCTTGCCTTTATTGGTCAGTGCATTGAGTATAGGAGTTGGGAGGTCATGTTGCAGCTGTACAGGACATTGGTTAGGCCATTATTGGAATTCTGTTCAGTTCTGGTCTCCGTGCTATTAAAAGGATGTTGTTAAACTTGAAAGGGTTCAGAAAAGATTAATAAAGATGTTGCCAGGATTTGAGGGTTTGAGCTATAGGTGGAGGCTGAATAGCCTGGGGTTATTTTCCCTGGAGTGTCCGAGGCTAAGGGGTAACCTTCTAGAGGTTTATAAAATCATGAGGGGTATGGATAGAGTGAATAGTCAAGGTCTTTTTCCCAGGGTAGGGGAGTCCAAAACTGGAAGGCATAGGCTTAAGGTGAGAGGGGAAAGATTTAAAAGGGTCCTAAGGGGTAACTTTTTCACACAGAGGGTAGTGCGTGTATGGAATGAGCTGCCAGAGGAAGTGGTGGAGGCTGGTACAATTATAACATTTAAAAGGCATCTGAATGGGTACATGAATAGGAAGGGGTTAGAGAGATATGGGCCAAAATGCTGTCAAATGGGACTAGATTGGTTTGTGATTATGATCAATGTGGACAATTTGGATGGAGCGGGTCTGTTTCCGACTCTGACTCTGAGGAGAAATGTCTTCACTCGGAGCATGGTGAGCCTGTGGGATTCTCTGCCACAGAAAGCGGTTGAGGCAAAACAGTGAATGTTTTCAAGAAGGAATTAGATGTAGATCTTCAAGCTAAAGGGATCAAAGGGTACGGAGAGTAAGCAGGAACAGGGCATTGACTTGGATGATCAGCCACGATAATATTGAATGGGGGAAGCAGTATCGAAGGGCCAAAATGGCCTACTCCTATTCCTATATTTCAATATTTCTTTAATTGTCTGGAGAGCATCCTGCCATGGCCTGAGCATGTGAACAGAAAGGCTTGAGGAATACAAGTAGCTCTTTCCTGTTATCTATCTGTACTGTGGGGTGTGAACACAGCCAGGCATGTTTGTCCAGCCTGATTAAACCTGGCATTGAATGGCCCTGTTCCTGCTGGTCTCTTCTTTTTTTCCCCCCCTTAAAGGCTGCTGCAGGAGGAGGAGGAGAAGCTGAAGGAACTGATGATGCTGAGATCTGAGCAGCAGGATCTCGCCCAGCAGGAGGAGAGACAGCAACAGCAACGGCTGACCACCAAGGCCCAGGCTCTGCAGCAGGCCGTGGAGCAACTGAGAGAGAGCAGGCAACGGAACAAGCAAGATCTCGCTGTGAGTGACCCCCGGGGACTGTCAGCGGACCTCGACCACTGCCTGTCCCACCCCGTACTCAATGACACCAAGTGGTCATCGTGCCATAGGGCTGCTCTCTCATCATACAGAGAGAAAGCTGGCGAGGGTTTAACTTGAGGGTCACCACGCCTCAGGTGAGGGGAGAGTTTGAGAAGGAGAGTCCTTCACGGTAACCTCAGCCAGTGGCGGGAATTGAACCCGTAATGTTGCTGGCATCCTGCGTTGCAAACCAGCCGTTTACCCAACTAAGCTAACTGAGCCTATATACCTCTCTTTCCCAATGTAATTTGTGGAGGCTGCCTGGGGTGGAGGGCACTTGGTTAGGGGGCCCAGATTTGGAAGATGGAGCATGACGTGGGCAAATGTGACCTTGGTGGGTAGAATAGAACAACGTATGCTCCAACTGGGCGCCCTCATCCCAAAACATTGATCTACTTGACGGGCCAAATGGCCTGCTTCCACACTTTAGAGATTCTGTGATTGGTATCTGGGGATGTTTTAAGAGGGTGGGTGGAATGTCAACATTTATTGCAAAGGGAGAACCGAGCATAAAAGCAAGAGACTTCTTGTCCGACACCTAGATGTTAAAAAAGTTGCTTTTCTGGTCCACGTTTCTTTTCCAACTCTCATGCCACCAACTTAAACACCAGTGGGGAATTGTTCCCCAGTTGATTTCTCACCTAACCATTCTCAATTAACCCACCTCCATCAGCCGATCTGTCTTGACCTCAGCTGTCCCTGAATGACCCTACCTGTGGTTGTACAGGGGCGTTGGTGAGACTGCACCTAGAGCACAGTGAGTACAGTAGTGTTGGTTTCCTTTATTTAGGAAAGGACAGCATTGTTTGGAAGCAGTTTAGAGGAGGCGGAATCAACAGGCAAGTGACAGGTGAAACGTAACACAGGGAAGTGTGAAGAGATTCATTTTGATCGGAAGAAGCCTGAGAGACAAGAGAAAACGAATTCTAAAGGAATGCAGAAACAGTGAGAGCTTGGGGTTAGTGGGGCGGGGTTTCGGGGGGAGAGGTGGTGGTGGGTGGAATATGTGCATAAGCCATTCAAGGAGGTAGGACAGAGTAAGAGAGTGGTTGATGTAAAGGGTATAGCATCTTGGCTTTACTAATAAGAGTGTAGAGTCCCAGAGAGGGTGGTTATACATAAAACAGTGGTTGAGCTGGAGAAGTGTGTACAGTTGTGGGGGCCACATTTTGGCACGTATTGGAGAGAGTGCAGATAAGTTTCCCAAGGCTGAAACCGTTCAGTTATGTGGATAAATTGGAGAAGTTGGGGCTGTTTTCCATTTAAAAGAGGACACATTGACATTTACAACACAGGAATCCATTCAGCCCATCATTTCTGCACCTATCGACAAAGATCTGACTGCACTGATCCCATTTTCCAGCTCTTGGATCATAGCACTGGAAACAAGGGCAATGCAAGTGAATATTTAAATTCTAAATAATTGTTACAAGGATTTCTGACTCCACCTCCCCTTTCAGGGCGTGAGTTCTGGTCTCCTACCACCCCCCAGGTGAAAAAAGTTCCCCTTCAGCTTTCCTCAAACTCTTCCCTTAAACTTCTGCCCCCTGGTTAGTGACTCTCTCCCAAAGGGGAAAAATAAATTGCCTTCCTATCCACCCTAGAGATAACAAGGTGTACAGCTGGATGAACACAGCAGGCCAAGCAGCATCAGAGGAGCAGGAAGGCCGATGTTTCGGGCCTAGACCCTTCTTCAG
>NW_025970249.1:0-12599 GCF_021869965.1 Rhincodon typus | reverse complement strand
GGCCCGAAACGTCAACCTTCCTGTTCCTCTGATGCTGCTTGGCCTGCTGTGTTCATCCAGCTCTACACCTTGTTATCTCAGATTCTCCAGCATCTGCAGTTCCTACTATCCCTGGAATAAGTGGGTTGGCTTACAAGAAAACGTTAGAAAGGCTTGGCTTGTATCTTCTAGAGCTTTGACGACTAAGCAGCAACTTGATTGAAACATATAAGACCCTGACCTGTCTTGGCAGGGTGGATATGGAGAAGATGTGCACACTGTTTAAAAATCAGGAATTGACTATTTGAAACAGAGTTTAGATGATTTTCATTTGTCTCATAGAGTCATGAAATTTTGGAACTTTTCCTGAAAAGGTGATGGAATCAGAGTCCTTGAATATTTTTAAGGCAAAGGTGTACAGATCCATGTTAAGGAGGTGAAAGGTAATTAGGAAAAGGCAGAAATGTTGACTTGAGATCACAAAGATCAGGCATGATCAAATTGAATGATGGACCAGTCTTAAGGGATAGCCTACTTAGGTTCCTTGTTTGTATATCAGACAACATGTGCAATCCTGGAGGAAAATCACAGGGGTGTTAAAAAATTTTCTTTGTTCACTGGATAGAATAAATGGGAATAAAAAGGCTGTTCGGTTGACACTTAAACATCATCCAATTGAGTAATGAAGATTTCTGCTGTCTCTTCCAAATATTGACTGGTGTATGGCAGCAAGTCATGTGATCAAACCTCCAGGATTGGAGTTAAACACACTTGGCAAAACTGATGTCAATAATGAGGGCAGAAAGTGAAGACCCTCTTGTAGGCAGCCTGATCATTCATCCTAGTCATCTGTGAAAATGATTGCCCAAATGCCCCACTGAGCAATTTAAATTAATTAGTGTAAATGTTTGCAGTGCTGTTTGTCCTGCAGTTTTCAGCCTCGTTCTGTAGGTGATGGTTTCTTTTCTTCTGCATTATACCACCCACCAGCATTTAGATCCCATTAGTTTTGTTCCAGTCATATTAGAATTGAAGAGATAGTAAGAACTGCCGATGCTGGAGTCTGAGACACCTGAAATGTCAGCTTTCCTGCTCCTCTGATGTTGCCTGGCCTGCTGTGTTCCTCCAGCTCCACACTGTGTTATATTAGAATTGAACTTGTGGATTATGCTGAAAAATTGCTGGCTATACATTTGGCTTTATATTAATTAGGTTTTGTGCAAATTAGCCTTTGAGGGACAAGATTTCAGGCCATATCCTGTTCTAGAGTTTGAACACCAAAAATCAAGGCTGAACTCTGTCTTGTGCATGAGATGTTAAACCCAGACCCCAAATATCTGCTCAGTAAATGCAAAAGATCTTATGGCATTATTTTAAAGAAGAGTAGAGAAGATATCCCAGGCACCCTGGCTAATACATATTCCTCGACCAACATCACAAAAAACAGACTATTTAGCCACATTCATATTGCGGTCAATAGGAGTTTGCTGATGCATGTTAGCTGCTGCATTTCCTACAACAGTTACTATATTACTTGGTTGGCTGTGAACTGCTTTGAGGAATCTGTTGGTCATTAGATGTATTATATAAATATAAGTCTTTTCTTTTTCTTTCATTGCATTTACAGGCCAATCTCCAGTCACCTATTTCCAGGATCAACAAACTTTACAAATGTTTACCGCATAAACAAAAGAGTCAGAACTGTACATCCAGATGGATAACAAAATGTAATATGTTAGAGAAACTCAGCAGGTCTGCCAGCATCTGTGTAGATAGAAACAGAGCTAACGTTTTGAGTCCGGTATAACACTTCTCAGATATTAGACTCGAAATATTAACTCTCTTTTTGTCTCTACACAGATGCTGTCAGACCTGATGAGTTTCTCCAGCATGTTCTGTTTTTATTTCACATTTCCAGTATCCACAGTATTTTGCTTTTGAGTGGCTAATTCACTGTCAATTCTCTTGTGGGTATGCCCATCTTGATGAAATTATGCTCTACTCTCTGATGGGATTTCTGTTTTAGATTTCATTGCTTTCTATCCTCATTCTGGTGTTTGGTAAGTTCTGTTGAAGAGTCATATCAGACTCAAAATGTTAACTCTGTTTTACTCTCCACAGATATTGATAGACCTACTGAGTTTCACCATCACTTTCTGTTTTTACTTCAGATTTCTGGTGCTCATATTTTGCTTTTACATATCCAAATGTAGTCCAGGTGGGAGTGGTGCAGTAGGACAATATTAGGTGCTGCTACCTCTCAGTGCCAGGGAGCCATGTTCAATTCCACCCTCAGGCCACTGTCTGTATGGAGTTTGCATGTTCTCCTAGTATCTTTGTGGGTTTCCTCCAACAGTCCAAAGATGTGCCTATAGTGTCCAGGAATGTGCAGGCTAGATGGATTAACCTGTCAAATGCAGGCTTACAGGGATAGGGTGTAGAGGTAGGTCTGGGTGGGATGCTTTTCGGAGGGTCAGTGTATATTTGATAGGCCAAATGGCCTGCTTCCAATCTGTAGTGATTCAATTATTCTAGGTATGCAATATTTTAAAAACAGTAATAGATGGATGCTTTTCACTCATAGTGATTTTATGGAGAGGGCTCATGAAGCAGCTAACAGCTGAATATAATTTTAGAAGTTCTTTCCAAAGGTAACATTTTACTTGGACTGAAAGTTTGTTCTCATTGGCACCTGCCTTATTAAAAACTATTGTGCCTAGGGTAAAACTCTGAAATATTCCTTCAATTTTTGTTAAATAATTCATGATACTTATCATTAATAACCATTGTTGCTGTGATTATTTTCTGACAACAAACTAATTAGAAGCCAAAACACGTATTCTTTTTGTCGTTAAACTATAATACGAATGCTTTCAAAATAGCCTCACAGCCAAGTCCCAACCTAATAATAGTACGTAGCATTTTGAAAATTAATGGAACCTTTATTATAGTGTTCAAAGGTTTAAAATTTGTAATTACATTACTCCTCTCTTTCCTCACTGCCATGCCAATTATGTTGCAGACTGAACCTTAATCTTGCTCATCACATCATGACAGAGTTTGTGTCATCATTCAATAGAGCATTTTGCATGCAGGGAGAAGAGCAGCATTTTAAAAAGGTTTCAACAAAGGACATATGCTGCCGAAAGTTTTGAATCTTGCTATCGTGTGGGACTGAACTTTGTGAAATCCCGAGGGCAAACCCTAATACTGAATATCAAGAAGAAAATGCTGCTGATTGCTTTTGAGGAAGCTCTCACATTATTTTATACTTTAAGATGAAAGGCTAAGGTACACAGGTTACTTTAACAATATCAAAGATAAACGGAGTTGATAATGGGTTCAGGCAGGTTATTGACTACGCTGAAGAATTTTTAAGAAATTAACTTAAATGTTCAAATAAATAAAACAAAAAAAACTGTAGATCTGAAACAAAGACAAAAATTGCTGGAGAAACTCAGCAGGTCTGGATTCATCAGTGGGAAGAAAGCAGCGTTAAGGTTTCGAGTCCAGTGGCTCTTCATCAGAACTGTTAGCAGCTAAAGCAAAAATTGGTATTTATGCTGAAGCCGAAGTTGGGGGAATGTAGGTGGATGGGCAAAATGAGAGGTGATTGGATAAGTAGAGATGGAGGCTGGAGAGAGAGATATATGAAAGTGGTAGTAAACATGGAGATTTTGGATAGGAGGCCAGAGCAAATGAAAATCTGAATAAAATGATAATAAGAACTAAAAGTAGGAGAAAATGGTTGAGTTATGTACTGAATCCAACCCATGTAAATGTGATAATGGGCCTAGGAGTACATGGGAATGGATCATAACAGGACTGGGTGTGGTTTGGGTTAAAAACATGGAAGGATAGAATCAGGCTCTAAAGTTATTGAACTCAGTATTGAGTCCTAGAGGCTATAGGATCCTAAAGCAGAAAATGAGATGTTGTTCCTTGGCCTTGCACTGAGCCTCCCTAGAACACTTAAGCAGAACTGCAACAAAACGTTTAGTGTGGGAATGTGGGGCTGTGTTAAAGTGGCAGGTGACTGGAAGCTTGGGATCATTTTTACGGACAGAACATGGGTTTTCTGCAAAGCATTCACCCCGTCTGTGTTTTATCTCCCAATGTGAAGGAGAACATATTGTGACCAGTGAACACCGTAGACTAGATTGAAGAAAGTACATGTAAATTGCTGGTTCACCTGGAAGGTATGTCTGGTATCTTGGATAGTGAGGAAGGAGGATTATTTTCTACGAACAAATGGGAAGGTGCCGTGGGGGTTTGGGGAGGTGTTGGGAATGGAGGAGGAGTGGACCAGAGTGTCCAGGAGGGTACAGTCCCTGCTGATGGGGTGGTAGGTGAAGACCAGGGGTACACTATCATTATTATGGAAGGGAAGGGAAGGCAGAAGTCTGGAGAGTGGGTCAAACATGACTAAGGGTCCTATCAACTACGGTAGTGAGGAATCCTCTGTTGAGGAAAATGTTGGACATTTCTGAGGTTCCCCCTGTGGGAGATGGCATTATCAAACCAATGCAGCGGAAACAGAGAATGGACTGGAGTCCTTACAGGAAGCAGGATGTGAGGATGTATATTGAAGGTAACTGTGGGGGTCAATGGGTTTGTAGTGGCTATCAGTGGCCAGCCAATCCCCAGAAAGTGAAACAGATGTTGAGGAAGAAAAGGGAGGATCAGAGATGGGCCAGGTGAAGCTGAGGGCAGGGTGGAAATTAGAAGCAAAGTTAGTAAATTTTTCCAGTTTGGAATAGGCAGGCAAAGCAGCTGAGATTTCTGCTCTCTGAACCACCAATTCCAAAGAGCCAATTTTAAGCCTACTTATTTGATTGTTTTGGACAGTTAAAATGAGCTCAGCAACAGCCCTACCACAACATGATCTCCATCAACACCCCTTAGACATCATTGCCTTGTTATTTGAAATTGTATTTTTGAGGAGAGACCACCAGAAAGTAACAGGGTCCTTCTTTAAACATGTAGATATTCTCTAGTCATTGGGTTTAACTGGAAACTCTTATCTGAAGCCCGTGTGGGGAACCTGTTGTGTAATTACTGTCTCACAAACCATATGTCTGATGGTAAGTAATTAAACCTGTTGACTGAAGAGGCCCAGTCCTTGAGAGCCAAAAATCCTCTACTGGGTCCCATGAGGGTAACTAAGATGTCCGATACCCAAGCCTTCCTTTTCCTTTACCTGAGAGACTGATTAATCCTCTACCTCAATCATGGCTATGCAACCTCCACCAGAGAATTAATAATTGACGCTGTGGAATTAGTTACCATTGATACAAATGCTATTGAGGAAAATAAAGTCCAATGATAACCGGGTGTGTTTTTGAGAACTGATGAGGGTATATTGGGCAATATTAATTTTAGGATGCCTTTAGCTGCCCAAATTGAGATCTGCTAATTGAGCATAGATCAGGAATCACCACTAAGGTAGCGTTCTCTTTTCTCGAATACCTCGTTTCATACCCTCAGCATAAAATCATTTAAATTGAGAAGCAGAGTCGATATTTGAAATATCAATGTTCATTGACTTTTAAAAGCAATGACAATATAAAATAAGCAAACCAAAGGGAAATGTCTTTACAAAGATTGAAAACATAAACATTTCTTCCATGTCTACTTTCATTGTCATTGTAATCAGAACCTTGTCAGAATTGCAAATTTATCAAATGAAATGAAATTGATCTACAATAAATTTACAATGCCTGTACAATATAAACCTCACAATGCCATCTTTTCAAATGTTCCTAACTTTCAGTGGCAAGATATACTTCTTCATGCAACAGCAAGCTTTATTTCTCACTGACAGAATGTAGTCTTTGTTTTGTATTTTGTACAGTCCACTGCACCAAGGAAATCTACTGCAAATAGTGTCATTTGAAATAAATAGTAGTTTCAAACCATAATATAATCATAATGTAAGTGGCAATGAGGTAAGTGTGCCTGGAAAATGACATTTTTCTCTGTTCTAATAAATTGCTTGGGTATTTTTTGTTACAAACAGCACACACTCTGAGTCTATACATTCATTGTGTTACTTCTGCACTTTCTTACACACCTTCAGAACCAATCACATTTGTAAAATACTATTGTCTGGTGACATGTGTGCATGACACCATGATTCCGTTATCAGCAACCATTATAATCCCCTGTGCATTATCTACCTGAAGATTAGTTCTGGCTTGATTTCCAATATTACAGGCATTGTCACGCCTGAATACAGTTTCCACTTCATCAGAAAATGAACAATTACGCTTCAGCATCAATTATAGGTAGTAATTATCATAGATGTGACATGACCACTGTATCGCATTTAAGCTTGTCAGGATTTTGTTTTTTTTAAATCAATCTTAATAAATTGTGGCTACCGCCTAGGAGTCTCAGTAGGCATAGCACGCCCCATGAGAAAAGAAATCTGGTGACTGAGGTGACATTATCTTTCATTTTGTTGTCTGACATGGGCTGTATTTCAAATAAGTTCGTCACAACATTCATCAGTCTTTTCCCATTACTCAAGTGAAGTTACAATTACTTCACATAATCAAGGATTCTTTTCAGAGACAGCCAAGCAACGAAGAAGGAAAATCATTTGTTTCACAGCTCATGAGTTGCTGTATTTGGTGGCATTCAAATGTTCTATGTTGCATGCAGTTACTGTTGCTATTTACTGTTTGACCATTTATAAAGTAGCATATCATGTGATTGCATTATTGCAATTCATACCAGATATTGTTTCCTTAGAGGAGTGACATGATATGGAAAAGGTAGTCTCTATGGCAGAGTTGCTTGACATTTTAAAAATGGCATTGAGAGTGCAAAGTTTAATATGTCAGGCATCATTGCATCAGAACAGAGACATAATTTGTTGCAACAGAGCATTTAGTGGCATCTGCTGGTACTTAGGTTTGCTATGGCACATTTTGGCTTTTGAACATTTTTAAAAATTGAATTGTTAAAATTGTAAGCTGAAAATGTCGCAACAAGGGAAGCTAGGTATCTAGGGCCAGAGTTGACAGTGTATCTCCTTATACAATCTCTGAATCGTATTGGTTAACTGTCAGTTCAATAACAGAAAAATAGATTATATTAAAATGGATAACACAGTGTGGAGCTGGAGGAACATAGCAGGCCAGGCAGCATCAGAGGAGCAGGAGAGCTGAGGTTTCGGGTCGAAATCATTTCTGAAGAAGGATCCCAACCCGAAACATCAGCTTTCCTGCTTCTCTGATGCTGCCTGGCCTGCTGCATTCCTCCAGCTCCACACTGTGTTACCTCTGACTCCAGCATCAGCAGTTCTTACTATCTCCATATTAAAATGGATTTTTTTTTAAGAGCAATAAGCTTCTGATGCATACAATAATGAACCAATCAGGAGCCTTGTGCTAGAGAGAGAGCAGAAAGAAGGAATTTCTCTGTGAACCAGAGAGAGATGTAGTTTACCAAGAAGCACAGAAGCTACTATAATGTAAATAAAACAGTTTTACAGAAATCAACTAGAGTCAGACCCTGATTACTCTTAGATCAAGGGGAACCTTCCATATACAGAACTGGCCACAACTTACCTGAAGAGATGTCTAAACAGTCAAAAGTGGAATCAAGCCACAAACCATAGTGGTACCAGTAGTAACACCAATTTAATAACAATTTGCTACCACTGGAGAAATAAACAAGGCAAAATTGAAAGATAATTTCCAGAAAGGAGGAATTAGGAAGCTCACTTTGATGAGAAGTGCACTGAAGATCAATAGTGATGTCAAAAGTAGTCAAGCACTTATACAAACACACAAAACGGGAGAAGCAGACCATTCAGCCCTTCACACCTGTTCCGCCATTCAATAAGACATGACTGATCTGACTTCATTACTTCTTCCGCAGCTATCTGACAACTTGAATGGTCCACAGAGAGGCCAATAATGGGAGTTGTATAAAAAGGTAACTCCAAAGGTATCAAACTGTATCAGGTTTGCTTGCCAAAGAGCAGAATTATCAGATTAGCACATTTCCAGAAGCTGCGGCATCCATTGCCTGCGATGTCTTTATGGAGTAAAAGGTCAGTTTGGAGCAGGAGAAGAGGGTATTAGATGCAACGGAAACAGAGTGTGTAGTAATGAGTCCACATCCGTGAAATTGGGGTCTGGACCTGGGAGAGGAATGAATGGGGTGGGAGGGGGTTTGTTTGGGAGACACTCTGGTGGGTGTGAGTGATCTAGGGGAGGAATAATTATAGCGTTATGTTCTAAGTTGGCAGTCAATTGAATGGTTACTCAATTAATAATCTCATTTTTCTTGAGTAACTAGTTGCTTATCTGCAGTGGGATGCTCCAAATTCTTCAAGTAAAACAAAGACTTCAGGAGATTTCTAGGCAGAGAGGAATTACCCAATGAAATCTTCAATTTCTGGCAATGCCTTCAGAGTCTGCTGCGCTGAGGGTTTTGCAGGGTCCCCTTCCAGAACTCCCGTCTATTATTCAGAAACAATCATCTGACTACTGGAAAATCAGGCCTTTATTCATCCATAACAGAATAAAATCTGTCACACAAGACAAATTTTCTTGAAGCAATTGAGGCAGATACTTTAACTGAATATCTTTAACAAAGCTTGGCTTATGGGGGATGCACTTTAAAATATGGGATGATTTACATTCATGTACCATCTTTCATGAACATTGAGCAGTAGAACAGTACAGCACGGGAACAGGCCCTTTGGCCCATCATGTCTGTGCCAACCATGATGTCATTTTAAGCATCCCATCACCAAGCACATGGTTTGTATCCTGTATTCCCTGCCTGTTCATGTATTTGTCTAAATGCTTCTTAAACATTGCATTAATATCTGATTTCACCATCTCCCCTGGCAGCACGTTCCAGGCACATACCAAACCCTGCATAAAAAATTTCTCTCGAATGTCTCCTTTAAACTTTCCCCTTCTCACTTTAAACCTATGCCCAATACTATTTGACATTTCCACTCTGGGGGAAAAAGATTCCTGGGGAAAAAGACCTCATAACCAAATCATTTTACATTTAATTAAGTTCCTTTGAAGGTTGGTCATTCATAATGTAGGAAGTGCAGCAGCCAATTCCCACATGATAAATGCTCATAAACAGTGTTAAAATTGTGTTAAATTTTGAATAATTGTTTGAGGGATAAACATTCACTAGGTAGCAAGGATACCTTCCTGTGTTCTTCTTTGAAGTTGTGAGATGGGACTTTTTCCTTTAAATCACTCTGTGGAGGCAGACAGGGCTTCAGTTTATCCAGCAAACAGTACCTTTGGCAGTGCAGTATTGACTTTGTAGCTCAAGTCCTGAGGGAGATTTTTAAACCCAAATGTGGTGACTGAGAGGCTGCTGCGGTGTCAATAGTGATATGGAAGTGTTTTTATTTGGAAGTACTTTCCATAACCTGTCCCACCTAAACAGCTATGGTGGCCTTTAACACAAAATCATCTCTTGGTCTATCCATTCTTCATTCGGAATCTCGCTTTGTTCTCGCCTGGAAAACATTTCATATCAACCAAATTTCCTCCCTCTGCACTGAATAAATTGTCAGGTGATTTCAATCTCAGTCTGAAATTTCTTTGTCCTCTGTCCTCTAATTTCCCGATTTCCGGTTGTCCCCAAACCATGCCCTGAAGTCACCAGTGCTCCATTCCTTCAACATCTCTTCCAAATTCAATGACACAAAGGTCCATCTTTAACCACTTGCTTCAATCCCTCATCTCGCTACCCTCTTTCAAAACCGCCTCTTTTACATTTGCCCACCCAAACAAGCTCTTCCCAGGTGACTTCCACCTTCTCCATATTCCTTCTGCGGCCATTGCTCTGCGCAACTTCTCCTACGTCTTCACCATTTATGCTCTTGTCCTCAGAGAAATCTTTATTTTCTTTCATCTTTATCATTCATCCTGATATGATTCCTGAAATGGTTGAATCAGTTTCAGTTCGGTCAGGGTTAATTTTTCAATCCTATTGTAAAAGTAAATGGGAACCTCAGATATAGGCGAGAAGAACAGGAGCTGCACAATCAATAAGATAGCATTGGCCTTGGATAAAATACAGATAATATCTGCAAACTGTAGGATACAGTTGATAATGGAAGACACCTGGACAAAACATTACGGGAAATGTAATGTGTGTTTAGAGATGTTGTGAACCAACTGATATTCATTTTACACGTGATGGGGATAAGACTCGTGCTCATTGCATGTGCATGAAAATAACAAATCATCTGACATGATTTCCTAAGCCCTCTATCAACTGATCAAGTTGCACAATAACGATTCCCATTGTTCCTTCTTCATGTCCAACTAGCGCAGACTTGACAAGAACTAGTTGGTACTTATTTTGGCCATCCCACTGCCAGATCGGGCTGCAACGTGTCAAGTGCTCTTGGGCCTCACAATCCTCTGATAAAGCTGCTGATGACTCCAGGATCATTCCCGGTAAACATAAATAACCTCTAGATATTCTTTGTGAATTATTAACTGTTGTCGTAATCACTCTGGGCTTTCACTTCAAACCCCACCTTCAACAATAAGCAGGTCATGGACTATTGTTGCCACTTTAATTGTACCACAATGGCTCAGTCCTTAGCACTGGTGCCTAACAACATCAGGAACTTGGATTCAATTCCACCCTTGGGCAACTGCCTGTGTGGAGTTTGCACATTGTCTGCGTGGGTTCCCTCCGGGTTCTCTAGTTTCCTCCCACAGACCAAGGATGTGCAAGTTAGATGATTTGGGCATGGGAAACGCAGGGAGACAGGGATAGGGTGGGGGTGTGGGTCTGGGTATGCCACTTTTTGGAGAATCAGTGTGGACTCGATAAGCCAAATGGCCTGCTTCCGCTCTGTAGGGATTCTATGATACCACCCTGTCAGGAGCTTCTACCACTTAGCATCTCTGTTCCCTTCCACTTGGCCACCCAGCCTTTCCTCATATTCTCTGTTACTTCTTCAGTCACTATTCCATATCTTCTTTCACTTCGCTCTGAACTCTCTTCATGTCATAATGGGGTGTGAGATAAATCTCCTTAATAGCTTTCCCATTAAAAATGCTACCTACCTAAAATTATATGGATCCTCATCCTCAGGAAATGCGTCTTTTCAAGTTTGCCATCATGAGCCCTGCTGTTGAAACAGTCTTAATCAAAGTCACAGATGATATTGGTTATGAAGCACTCTTTGCCCTAATTCCAATTTCTCCATGTCCTTCAGCATTACTTCTGATTAAGTTGGGGAGCAGCAGCATAATATATCACTGGACGATTAATTCAGATATGGGAGGTTAGTTAGCTCAGCTGAATAGATGGCTGGTTTTGCAATGCAGAGTGACAATAACAGCACAGGCTTTCTTCCCACACTCTTGGACCAGAAGACATAGCCTCAGAATTAAAGGACACGAATTTTAGGCTGAGAGGAGGAGGGATTTCTTCTGTCAGAGAGTTGAGTGTCTTTGGAACTCCTTGCCACAGAGAGCTGTAGGGTAAAGTCTTTGTTCATATTTAAGGCTGAAATGGATAGATAGATTCTTAAAAATAGGAGAGTCAAAGGTTATGGATAAAGGGTTGGAAAGTAGACATGAGGAACATAGAATCAGCTCTGGAGACAATGGTTTAAATCTCACCAAATCAAATAGAAAAAAAATAAAGTCAATTCATATATCTGGAATATAAAGCGAATCTCAATAATTCTGTCATGAAACCACCATCAGCTCTCATTAAAACGCATCTGACTTATTCATATCTGTTAAGAGAATCCATTATATTTACCCAGTATGGCATTCATGTAACTCCAGATCTCTTAAATGGCTTCTTAGCAAGCCATTCATTTCAAGGGCAATTAGGGATGGACAACAAATGCTGGCCTTGCCATTGATGGCCACATCCCATGTCTCCTCCATGTTAATGGGCTACACTTGACTGATTCCACTTTACAAATTCAATCATAGCCAGTGCATCTTTATCAGTGGTTTCTTTTCCACCTTCCATTACCATTACCCTTAGAATGCCCGAGAATCTAATTTTTCTATTGTTTAGGTAACAGACTACTCAACTATTTTGTAACAACTTATATTTGTGCTTTCAAATGACTGACAAAAGTAAAATTATACCCGAGTTAACTTTTATCATTGTACAAGTATAACACTGCAATGAGATATCCAAGAAAGCATTGTACTGTTTTTCATGTAATTCACAAAGCACAAATTTTTCATCTTCCTGCGATAAAATCTTCATAGTTAATCAAACAGATTGTTCTACGCTGTCATCAATATTGCTTTTTTCTCTCAGACCAGAATCTGCCTTATCAGGTGAAAGGTGTGACTTGTGTTCCAAAGCAGCCTTACAAAACTTACACAGTCAATTTATTAAAAAAAGATTAGAAGCCATTTTTCATGGACACTTTAAGACCAGTGAAACTGCATTCAGCTCATCCTAAAATGACTGGAACTGAATTAGATTCACCAGAGGTTACAAAAAAAAAGGGATTTCCCCAGGCAGACCAATGAATTTAATTAGATATAGTAGGAACTGCAGATGCTGGAGAATCCGAGACAACAAGGTGCAGGGCTGGATGAACACAGCAGGCCAAGCAACATCAGCCT
>NW_025970248.1:0-12603 GCF_021869965.1 Rhincodon typus | reverse complement strand
ACACACTCAGGACAGGGACAGCACGGGGTTAGATACAGAGTAAAGCTACCTCTACACTATCCCATTAAACACTCCCAGGACTGCAGTAGCAGTGACGAGATCAGGTTTTGACAGTGTAGTTTTGTTGCTCAGAGCTGTGATGGTAAGAGTGGTAAGGGTTAGGGCTGGGGCTGGGTGTGGGGGGCCTGAAAGCAGACAATGCCAGCCCTTCTGTGTGTGTGTGTGCTCCCATATTGCAGTGTGTCTGTTTAAGGAAGTTAGGAACACGGGAACACAAGGAGGCTGTTCGGCCCATCGAGGCTGCTCTGCCACTTAATGAGATCATGGCTGATCTGCAGCCTACCTTCATCTACCTGCCTTGGGCCCATACCACTTAATGCCCTTGATTAATAAAATGTCGTCTATCTCAGACTTAAATTTAACAATTGAATTAGCATTGAATACCATCTGAGGAAGGCATTCCAATAGTCTTTGTGTTTGGAAGTGCTTTCTAACATCTCTCCTGAATGGCCTGGCCCACATTCTTAGACTATCCCCCTGGTTCTTAAATCTTCAACCAATGGAAATGGTTTATCTTTATCTAACCTCTCTTTCCCTGTTAATATCCTGAAGACTCAATTAGATCATCCTATAACCTTTTAATTTCTAAAGAACTTAAAGGCTCAATTTCTCTAATCTCTCCTCATAATTTAACCCCTGAAGTCTAAATATCACTCTTGTAAACCTATGTTGTGCTCCCTCCAAGGTCAGTACATCCTTCCTAAGGTGTGGTGCTCAGATCTGCTCACAGTACACCAAGTGGGGTCTATGTAGGGTTTTGTACAACTGCAAAATAACGTCGACATCCTTGTACTCTAGCCGTCTGGATATAAAATAGTGTTCCATTAACCTTCTTTCTGCATGTGTTCATGGCATTTTCATAGAATGCCTACAGTGTGGGGGCAGGTCATTCAGCCCATCAAGACCACACTGACCCTCAGAACAGCATCCCACACCCTACCCTATAACCTTGCATTTCCCATAGCTAATCCACTTAGCCTGCACATCCCTGAACACTATGAGCAATTTACCATGGCCAATCCACCTACCCTGCACATCTTTGGACTGTGGGAGGAAACCCACGCAGACACGGGGGAGAATGTGCAAACTGTGCACAGACAGTCACCCGAGGCTGGAATCGAACCCAGGTCCCTGGCGCCGTGAGGCAGCAACGTTAACCATCGAGACACCGTGCCAAAATTTTAAAAAGCTATGCACCTGAACCCCCAAATCTCATTGGATGTCCAATTTATTTAACTTTGTGCCTTCTGAAAAATACCCTGATCCATCCTATTTTTGGTCCAAAATGGATAACCTCACACTTGCTTATATTAAATTCCATCTGCCACAGTTTTGCCCATTTACCTATCTATAAATATCCTGGTGTCATTTTTGCTGTTGTCAGCACTGTCTACAATGCTGCCCAATTTGGTGATGTTGGCAAATTTGGATATTTGACTTTTTATGCCATTATCCAAGTTATTACTGAATATTGTGAACAATTGAGGCCCCAGTCCAGATCCCCGTGGGACACCACTTCTCATGTGCTGCCAACGTGAGTTCTAGCCCATGATTCCAACTCTCTGATTCCTGCCACTCAATCAATTTCCCAACCACTAGAGTAATTTGCCCTCAGTTCCATGGGCTTCCCATGTAGCTAACATTCCCTTGTGTGGGGCTTTACAAAAATCTTCTGGAAGTCCATATAAACAACATCCATTGACTTACCTCTGTCCATTATCTTTATCACCTCTTCAAAAATGAGATTTGCCAGGCATTGCCTACCCTTCATGAATCCATGCTGACTCACCCTGATTAAGTTAAATTTCTCAAGGTGATCAGTTACCCCATCCTTGCTTATCTCTTACAAATCCGACATGAAGCTAGACTATGTTATGATCACTATTTGGCAAATGCTCATGAACTCGGTCACTAATTAAATAAGGTTCATTGCTCATCATTAGATCCAATATTGCTTGTCCCCATGTCACATCCAAGACATATGCTGTAGGAAACTATCCTGGACACACTATAGAAAGATTAAAATCCCGCATTAATACGATTCTGCCTTTGCTAAATATTTGCCTCATTTCATCAATTGAACAACACTTCTGAGCTACTACCAGGTGGTCTATGTATGACACCCATTGTGATTTTCATTCTTTTATGGTTCCTCAGTTCCTTCCATAAAATCTCCACAAGGTGCTTTCCCCTCATTATCATCCTCCCTCACCATAGATGTGATTCTGTTTCTAACCAATAATGCTACTCCACCCTCCCTCTGCCATTTTGTTTTTCTATCCCCCCTTAAACCTTATATCCTGGTATGTTTCCTTCCCAATCCCGAACATTCTGCAGCCATGTCTCTCCTATATGGAGTCATAGAGATGTACACATGGAAACAAACTTTTCAGTCCAACTCGTCCATATCCTAAATTAATCTAGTCCCATTTGCCAGCATTTGGCCCATATCCCTCTAAACCCTTCCTATTCATATACCCATCCAGATGCCTTTTAAATGTTGTAATTGGACCGACCTCTACCACTTCCTCTAGCAGCTCATTCCATACACACAGAGTTTTTTTGGATTCCCCTACCCAGGGAAAAGACCTTGGGTATTTATAAACAAAAACACAAATTGCTGGAAAAGCTCAGCAGGTCTGGCAGCATCTGAGGAAGTGTCACTCAACCTGAAATGTTAACTCTGATTTCTCTCCACAGATGCTGCCAGACCTGCTGAGCTTTTCCAGCAATTTCTGGTTTACAGCACCCGCAGTTCTTTCAATTTTTACCTTGGCCATTTACCCTATCAATGCCTCTCATAATTTTATAAACCTCTATCAGGTCACCCCTCAGCCTCCGACACTCCAGGGAAAATAGCCCCAGCCTATTCAGCTTCTCCCTGTAGCTCAAACCCTCCAACCCTGGCAACATCCTTGTAAATCTTTTCTGAACCCTTTCAAGTTTCACAAAACCCTTCCTAAACCAGGGAGGCCTGAATTGCACGTAGTACTCCAGTAGTGGCCTTATCAATGTCCTGTACAGCCGCAACATGACCCTCCCAACTCCTATACTCAATGCACTGACCAATAAAGGCAAGTATAGCAAACACCTTCTTCATTATCCTATCATCCTGCGACTCCACTTTCAAGGAACTACGAACCTGCACTCCAAGGTCTCTTTGTTCAGCAACACTCCCCAGGACATTATCATTAAGTATATAAGTCTGGCCCTGATGTGCCTTTCCAAAATGCGGCACCTCACACTTGTCTAAATTAAACTCCATCCGCCACCCCTTGGCTCAGCGGCCCATCTGATCAATCACAGTTTCTGATTTGAATTTGTGCCAGCAGCTCGTTTTATTTGTTCCTTACACTCTGTTGCACTGGTACAAAAAACTCTAAGCGATAAACGCTGGCCTAGCCAGCACCCTCATCCCCTGAATGAATTTAAAAGAAATTCCAAAATAGTATACTTGTTTGAGAGGGAGATAGCCACTGGGGTCCTCTGCACTGACTGCCTGATGATCCTGGTGTAACCGATCTATCTGCCTCAACTTAGGGTATGGCCACAAATTGGGTGGCATGGTGGCTCAGTGGTTAGCACTGTTGCCTCACGGTGCCAGGGACCTGGGTTCGATCCCACCCTTGGGTGACTGTCTGTGTGGAGTTTGCACATTCTCCCCGTGTCTGTGTGGGTTTCCTCCCGCAGCCCAAAGATGCACAGAGTAGGTGGATTGGCCATGCTAAATTGCCTGTAGTGCCCAGGGATGTTTGGGTTAGACATGGGAAATTAGGGGAGTGGGCCTGGGTGGTATGCTCTTTGGAGGGATGTTGGGCCGAATGGTCTGTTTCAACACTATAGGAATCTATGATTCTGTCTCTGAAACTCCTGTCTTTGAAGCTTCCCTTTTTTATTTGACTTCAAAAATATACTTTATCCATAAAAATCTTTATATATAAACATAGTCATAGAGGCTTACAGCATGGAAACAGGCCCTTCGGCCCAACTTGTCCATGCCACCCAGTTTTCACAATTAATCTAGTGCCATTTGCCCGCATTTGGTCCATATACCTCCCTACCTATCCCATCCATGCCCCAGTCCAAATGTTTCTTAAAATGACAAAATTGTACTTGCTTCCACCACTTCCTCTGGCAGCCCATTCCAGACATTTACCGCCCTCTGTGTGAAAGAATTGCCCCTCTGGACACTTTTGTACCTCTTTCCTTCTCACCTTAAACCTATGTCATTTAGTTTTAGACTCCCCTACCAAGCTGTCGGCTATCTACCATATCTCTACCCCTTATGATTTTATAGACCTCTATAAGGTCACCCATCTGTCTCCTATGCTCCAGGGGAAAAAACAAAGCAGCTTGATTCTGTACACCGTCTTTACATATGGAGAGCAAACAAACTTGAGGCACTTTTTACTCATGCAAGACTATATTTACATATATTTGAAGCACCGGGAGAGTCCGATAAGTGAACGGACCCCCATTGTAAGTACAGCGTGGAGCTGGAGGAACACAGCAGGTCAGGCAGCATCAGAGGGGCAGGAAAGTTGATGTTTTGTGTTCATCAGGACTCCGGACCCTCATTGTATTCTGGCAGAAAGACCTCAGATGGTGGTCTTCCCCCACTGCACCTTGGCGGGCAGCTATGCCCAGGCTTTAGTGGGTCCCTCAGCATGTAGGCCCAGACCTTGGAATGTGCCAGTCTGCAACACTCAGCCGGGGTCACTTCCTCGTTATGGAAGGCCAACACGTTTCGGGCAGACCCAGAGAGCCCCTTTCACCGAGTTGATGGCCCTCCGGGCGCAGTCGATGTTTTGTCTCAGTGAGCGTCCCGGGAAACAGGCAACAGAGCGCAGAGTCCCGGCTCTCGGACCTGCTCGGTACAAACATTGCATCTTTCTCCAGGCTTCCTTTGACAGACTGAACCCGAACGCAGCCACTCCGAGGGGACCTTGCGGTGGCGCAGAGAGTCCGGGCATGCACGAAGGATCTGACAGGGAGTGCCCTTCTCACCACCAGCCAAGCGATGCCTTGGTGCTTGTTGGAAAGTTCTGGTGATGAGGCATTCTGCCAAATGACTTTAGCAGTCTGCTCAGGGTAACACACAACAGGATCCACTCTCTCCTTTTCCCTCAGGGTCTCAAGGATACTGCATGCTGACCACTTCCTTGAGGTCAAAGGTGTTTTTCTTTGCAAATTTCTCAGCAAAGGATCATCCTGCAGCAATGAGGTGAGTCCCATCCTTCGCAACACCGGGGATAGGTAGAACTCAATATGTTAATAACACTTGGCGTTTGCGTGCCAAGGGTCTATGCACAGCTTGATGCAACCACAAACAAAGGTGGTCATTAGGACGAGGGCAGAGTTGGGTACATTAATCCATCCCACCTTATCCAGAGTTTGGTACATGGAGTCCCTGCAATCCACCTTAGTCCAGGGAAGATGTCTTGGGTAATTGCAATCGCACAGGGTCTGGTAATGGGCCAGAACTGCATCATGTACCATAACGGAGAGAGTACCTCACACCTGATGACCAGGTTTTTGCCTACAATGGAGAGGGAGCATTGCTCCCAAAAGCTCAGTTTCTGTCTCACTGTGGTAATACACTCCTCCCAAGATTTTGTGCACGCCCCAGCCCCTCCAAACCATATTCCCAGCATCCTCAGGTAATCTGTCCTGATGGTGAAGGCGATGAAGGATTGGCCGGTCCAGTTCCCAAAGAAACGGCCTCACTCTTGCCTCAATTCACCTTGGATCCCGAGGCCAGTTCAAACTGGTCGCAGATTCTCATGAGTCTGCGCGCTGACAGCGGATCTGAGCACAAAATGGTGACATCATCCATGTACAGGGAGGGTTTGATCTGCAGGCCTCTGCTGCCTGGAACCCTCTCAGGCTCACATCCTTCCTGATGGACTCAGCAAAGGGCTCCACACAACACACAAATGAGGCAGGAGAGAGAGGGCAGCCCTGCCTGACTCTGGATTTGATCGGGAAACTTTCTGATTCCCACCTGTTGATTGAGACTTCATGGAGGTCTGCGATATCCTGCCAAAGGCCTTCTCCTGGTCCAGACTGATGAGGCAGGTGTCCACCCCCCTGCCCTGTATAAAGGTGATCATATCCCTGTGGAGTGTGAAGTTCTCAGAGATTGTCCTGCCCAGTACAGCACATGTGTGGTTGAGGTAAATCATTGATCCCACAGCAGACCTGATCCAGTGGGCAATGACCTTAGATAGGATTTTGCAGTCCGCATTCAGTAGTGAAATTGATCACCAATTTCTGATTTCCTCCCTTTCTCCCTTCCGCTTGTAGATGAGGATGATGATTCCTCATGGATTCACTCATGGTCTCTACCAGAGGCATATTGTCACACACCTCCAGCAGGTCCTGGCCAATCAGGTCCCACAGAGTTGAATACAATTTGGCCGGTAAGCCGTCGCTTCCGGGAGTTTTATTCTTTTCTAAGGACTCAAGGGCCTTGGTCAGCTCATCCAGAGATAACAGTTGGCCCAGCCTCTCCCGCACGCTGTCATCTCAGACCTCAGTGATAGAGGACAGGAACAACTGACAGGCCGCTCTGGGTGTGGGCTTTGTGTCGTACAATCTGGTATAAAAGCATTTGCCGATCCTCAGGATGTCAGACTGAGATGACGTTACCGAGCCATCTTCTTCCTTCAGGCTGCTGAGTACGGAGCTCTCCTTGTGTACCTTCAGGAAGAAGAAACACGAGCACATCTCATCCTGCTCCACAGTGCGGAAACTGGAACGGAATATTATCTTGGAGGTCTCTGAGGCAAAGAGCAAGGCTTGTTGGCTCTTCACCTCCCGGAGATCCTTTTTCACATCAATCTCGATATATATAACTGTGATGCCTTCTGCTTCCTGCATGTTCCTGAATGTGTCCAGCTGCTGCTATAAACAATTCATGTGGTCTGACAGGGGCTGCAGTGTGGACATCCTACCAGCAGGTTGTGATGTCTCTGTGCCTTTAAGAGAGAGTTGTTCTGTGCCGTTTCTCTTGTAGAGCGGTGTTGCCAAAGTGGCGCGAGAATGTCTGCTTCAGAAGCAGTGGGTAAACAACTTTGAGCTCCCTGAGCAGTTTTTTTTTAAAATGAGACAAAAGAAGCATGAGTGAGTGCTCACACAGGCCCAGGGTTTCAGTTTGGCTTTCAGTTGGGGTTTAGAAGTTAGTTGTTGAAGCTGATAGATACAGCTCTCTCTCTGTTGCAGCAAAAAGAAAAAAATTGAGTCCTCTCTCTCTGCTGCTAGATTGTTTCTTTCAGTTTTCCTTTCTCCTGGACTGGAGAGGAGATAGCATGTGAGGAAAATCTGTTTTGTTGAATTTATCTTTGCCAAGGGGTGTGTTTATGAGATGCTGCTATATTGGAACAGTTGATGATTAGTAGTTAAATTATATATTAGTTTATTAAATAGAGATAAAGTTATGCCATTTTTTTGTTTGTATTTTAACTGTGCTGTAAGAATAAAGTGTGTTTTGCTTAAAGCCTGGTAGTGGCCCAATTGAATTGTATCTGGAGCACAGCACCTTTCACATACCTTTAAATTAAAATTTAAGAAATCTAGGTTCTAGGCTATCTCCTCGATATATTTGAGGGGGTTCGATCTATTTCATAACAAGATGTAATTGGCAAGGATGTTCGAACAGTCCCTGATTCCCCATGTCTCACAGGAGGAGCATACCACCCCATACTCTACCATTTCTCACCCTCTAGTGACGACTGAAATGAAAAACATCAATAAAGAGCTCAGTGTTGGGATCACAACTATTCACATTACACATTCACGATCCAGATGAAGGAAATGAGGGCATTGTTGCTGGATTTGCAGATGACTGAAAGATAGGTGGAGGGACAGATAGTGTCAAGGAAGCGGGGAGTCTGTAGAAGGACTTGAACAGGTTAGGAGAGTAGGCACCCCTTTCCTAGGGTGGAGGTAGCTATTATGAGGGGACATAGTTTTAAAGTGAGTGGAGGTAGATATAGGGGAGACGTCAGAGGTACGTTCTTTACTCAGAGAGTGGTCGAGGTATGGAATGCATTGCCGGAGAGGGTAGTGGAGTTGGCTTCATTTGGGGTATTTAAGCGGCTATTAGATAGGCATATGGATGCTAATATAAGGTAGGGGTGGAGGTTAGATAGACCTTAGGTTTAGGGTAAAAGTTCAGAACAACATTGTGGGCTGAAGGGCCTGTACTGTGCTGTACTGTTCTATTTTCTATGTTCTAAGTGGCAGATGGAATGTGATGTGGGAAAATTGTGAGGTTATGCACTCTGCTATGAAGAATACAGGCATAGTCTATTTTCTAAATGGGGAAAGGCTTTGGAAATCTGAAACACAAAAGGACTTGGGAATTCAAGATTCTCTTGGGATTAACATGCAGGTTCAGTTGACAGTTAGGAAGGCCGGTGCAATGTTAGCTTTTATTTCGAGAGGATTAGAATACAACAGCAGAAATGTACTGCTGAGGCCATGTAAGGCTCTGATCAGACTGCACTTGGAATATTGTGAGCTGTTGTGGACCCCATCTTTAAGGAAGGATTTTCTGGCCTTGGAAGGGGTGCAGAGGAGCTTCACGAGAATGACCCCGGGGTCAAGGGCTTGTCATATGAGGAACGTTTGAGGACTCTGGGTCTCTACTCGGAGTTTAGAAGGATGAGGGGGGAATCTCATTGAAACTTACAGAATGCTGACAGGCCTGGATAGAGCCAATGTGGAGAAAACGTTTTCACTAGTAAGAGAAACCAGGACCAAAGGGCACAGTCTCAGAGTGAAAGGACGACCCTTCAGAACTGAGATGAGGAGGAATTTCTTCATTCAGAGGGGGGTGAATCTGTGGAACTCATCGCCATAGAGGGCTATGGAGGTCAAGTCATTGAGTGTTTTTAAGACAGAGATAAATAGGTTCTTGATTAGTAAAGGGATCAAGGGTTACAGGGAGAAAGCAGGAGAATGGGGGTTAAGAAATAGATCACCCAGGATTGAATGACTTAATGGGCTAGATGGCCTAATTCTGTTCCTACATCTTATGGTCTCACCTCTCGAAGCAGAATTGTCCCTGGGATGACAACCAGACTGAGGAGGAGTATGCCTTCCACCATGAGGATGACGTTCTTCTGCGATTCCCTGATATTGAAGAACTTGTGGCGTGATTCTGGATAGGAGAGAGATTGGGAAGCTACAGGAGTGTGTGAAATGTGATGCACTGGTCCCCATCCTCAGTGGCAATTGGGAACTGCCATTTGAACCACTCTAGTCACCCAAATACCCACCCAAACAACACTCCACAGCCCCACCACATCTTTCTCCAATACCCACACCACACCCTCACCCAATACACACCCAACACCCATCTGTAGTGATTGTATTGAAGTCAGTCAGGTGGACCTCGTCGAGTATGAGTTCCCTGATTGGGACTGTCAACCTGGCCCAATCAGGGAGCCCTGGATGTTACCCCTGGTCCAATCAAGGAGCTCTGGATGTTACCCTTGGTCCAATCAGGGAGCCCTGGCTGTTACCCTTGGTCCAATCAGGGAGCCCTGGCTGTTACCCTTGGCACAATCAGGGAGCCCTGGATGTTAATCTGGCCCAATCAGGGTGCCCTGGCAGTTACCCTAGGTCCAATCAGGGAGCCCTGGCTGTTAACCTGGCCCAATCAGGGAGCCCTGGCTGTTAACCTGGTCCAATCAGGGATCCTTGGCTGACAGATATAAACAGGAATGTTGGCGGTTCTGAGAGTTGGCTCTAAGGGAGCTGGGTCAGTGTCAAGGACTCAACATGTATAAATAAAGGGGGACCTAATGATGGGATAGCAGCCCCTGTGGAGTTATTTAACCACTGACTCTCCCATCCAGTACCCACCCAGCAATACGCACCCACTCCCAACACCTGCCCATGCCCACACCTGACCCAGAGCAAACTCACTGCCCACCCACCAAGCCACCACACGTTCCTCGCTCCTGCCCCAACCTTCCTCTCCAGTCCCCCCCCCCCCCCCCCCACCCACTACAGAGGGAGACAACGGGTGCGTAAATGAGTTTGGGAGGTTTGCTGGTCATTTCCGATAACTTGACAAGCCCAGAAGGAGGGGCGAATGGGTAGTCTCCAGCAACCCAAGCTTGGTGCTGGAAAACCAGCTTCCATCCTACCCCGGCTACAGTGGCAGAAAGGGTGGAGTTGATTTGTCTAGACCCACTCACCCACCCAGACCACTTCCCTGTGCCCCTTATACCCAACCCCCCAACCTCTTCAACTCTCAACCCAATGCCTCCTCAAGGATGGGGACACTCACTGTAAAGCCGGAGTCCAACGCTGCAAGATATTTGTCTCGTCAGCGTGCTCTGGCAACGGTAAATGCCCAGGTCCTTCTCATTCACTTTCTCCCAACGGTACAGGGGTTTCTGGAAGTCAAGGATTTCCCAGGTTGAACTGTTGTAGTTCCTCATCTCCCAGGTGACATCCTCTCCAGAACTGACGCTGCACTGCAATTGGAATGAGTTTCCAAGCTCCGCTCGGACAGAAGGCATGGAAAAATTTCCGGGCACCGCTGAAAGTATAGAACAGTAGTCAATATCACCCGCTAGACAAACAGCACAGAAACTGACAGCTCACCCTGTAAACAGCTGCATATTTCAAAAGGCAAACTGAGAGGTGCGAACCTGCGCATGGCTTCATTGCTGAGATTCATTAGGCTCGGTTTTCGCTGTTTGACCTGGGGCTGAGTATTTTTCATCCATGAGCCATAAAGCCTTTGGAGAAGGTGAAAACCGAAAGAACTGTGGATGCTCTAAATCAGGAACAAAAACAGAAGTCGTTGGAAAAGCTCAGCAGGTCTGGGAGGAAGAGGACATACACGCACACTTCTGAGGAAGCGTCACCAGACCCGAAACGTTAAACTCTGGTTTTCTCTTCACAGGTGCTGCCAGACCTGCTGAGCTTTTCCAACAATTTCTGTTTTTGTTCCTTTGGAGGAGGTGAGTTTGATGCTTCTCAGACACAAGCTTGCGTCGGGTATCCAGGGGTTGGAAAGTGAAAGCTTCTTTGCAACTGGCTGAGATTTTTAAAATGGGTGTCTGACACAGAACTGTGAGAGGGCAGACCTTTGGAAATGCCTGTAAACCTAGACAGGTCTCTATTTGTTTCGCCCTCTCTCTCCCTCACACACACACACACACACACACTCATACTCACACACACATAAACACATACATATACACAAACTCACACACACACTCTCACACGCATACACACACGCAAACACTTGCACATGCACACACACACACACACACTCACAACGCAAACACGTAAACACATACATACACACAAACACACACACACACACAGAGTCACACGCATACACACACACGCGCACACACACACACACTCACATCACACACACGCGTGCACACACACATACGCTCACGTGCACACACACTCACATCACACACACACACTCACATAGACACACACACTCATACACACACACATCACACATACACCACACACGCACACACACACGCGTACACACACACACACATCTTACACACACTCACATCACACAGTTACATAAACACACACACATACATGTATACATGTACAGACACGTATCACACACACACTCACATACACACAAACACATATGCTTACATATACACACACACACATTCACATACACACTCACTCACTCACACAAACACACACACACAGGATCTCACACACACACTCTCACATATATACATTCACAGGCACACACTCAGAGACACACACACTCACGTGCACATATACACATACACACACCCTCACTCAGTCTAACACACACAGACACACACTCACATACACACACATACTCACACACACACTCACACACACATACATTCACTCACACAATAGTACACCACTCTCAAACACATTCACACAAACACACATATATAGACACAAACACACATATATAGACACAAACACACATGCATACGTACACACATAGAAACACACACTCACAGACAAACAAAAAATCAACCAGGTGGGCTGAAAGGCTGGAAAGGCAGCTCCTGTGGGCCCTCTTCACAAGGTTTTGCTGAAGTAGAAACGTAGGGAATAGGAGCAGAAGTAGACCATTCAGCCCTTTAAGCCTGGTCCACCATTTAATGGGATTGTGGCTGATCATCCAACTCAGTCTCCTGCTCCCACTTTCTCCCCTATTCCCTTTCATCTCCTCAGCTCCAAGAGTTATATCTCACTACTTCTTTCTCTGTGTATAGACAAGACCACACGAATAATGTTTTAAACAGTTGTGTCCCCCTCTGTGGGGGGAGGGGGGGGGTGTGTGTGTGTGTGTGTGTGTGTATGTTCCCTCCATATTGACCCTCCAACAGTGCAGTGCTCCTTCAGCACTGACCCTCCGACAGTGCGGCGCTCCCTCAGCACTGACCCTCCGATAGTGCGGCGCTCCCTCAGCACTGACCCTCCGACAGTGCGGCGCTCCCTCAGCACTGACCCTCCGACAGTGCGGCGCTCCCTCAGCACTGACCCTCC
>NW_025970247.1:0-12603 GCF_021869965.1 Rhincodon typus | reverse complement strand
CCCGCATCCCAAAACCAGTCCAGCTCGTCCCTGCCTCCCTAACCTGTTCTTCCTCCCACCTATCCCCTCCTCCCACCTCAAGCCGCACCTCCATCTCCTACCGACCAACCTCATCCCGCCCCCTTGACCTGTCCGTCCTCCCTGGACTGACCTATCCCCTTCCTAACTCCCTACCTACACTCACCTTTCCTGGCCCCATCCCCGCCTCTTCGACCTGTTTGTTTCTTCTCCACCTATCCTCTCCTCCATCCCTCTTCTATCCGCCTCCCACTCTCTCCCTATTTATTTCAAAACCCCCTTCCCCTCCCCCTTTTCTGATGAAGGGTCTAGGCCCGAAACGTCAGCCTCTCTGCTCCTATGCTGCTGCTTGGCCTGCTGTGTTCATCCAGCCTTGCACCTTGTTGTCTCGGATTCTCCAGCATCTGCAGTTCCTACTATCTCTGATTCAAGTGTTAGATCTGTTGGTAGGAGAGCATTTTGGCAGCAGCGATCATAACTCTGTTACTTTTACAATAGCCCTGGAAAAGGATAGGTACATACAGCAGGGTAAGGTTTATAATTGGGGGAAGGGTAATTATAATTCTGTTAAGCAAGAACTGGGTAAGATAAAATGGGAGCAGATGCTGTCAGGGAAGAGCACTATAGAAATGTGGAGATTGTTTAAGGAATGCATACTGCGTGTGATCGATATGTTTGTCCCTAGCAGGCAGGGAAGATGCGGTCGAGTGAGGGACCCTTGGTTCTCATGAGAGGTCGAATGACTAGTTAAGAGGAGGAAGGATGCTTATATAAGGTTTAGGAAACAAGGGTTGGTAAAGGCTCTGGAGGGATTCAAGTTAGCCAGGAAGGAACTGAAGAAAGGGCTTAGGAGAGCTATAATAGGGCATGAGACAACCTTGGCAGATAGGATCAAGGAAAACCCCAAGACTTTTTACACGTACGTGAGGAATAAGAGAATGACCAGAAAAAGGGTAGGGCCGATCAAGGATTGCAAAGGGAATTTGTGTACGGAGCCTAAAGAGATATGAGAGGTCCTTAATGAATACTTTTCTTTGGTATTCACAATGGAGAGGGACCTAGTTGTAAAGGAGGACAGTATGAAACAGGCTGGGAGGCTAGAGGAGGTGGATGTTAGTAAGGAAGATGTACTAGGAATTTTGAGGAACTTGAAGATAGATAAATCCCCTGGGCCTGATGGGATTTATCCAAGAATTCTATGGGAAGCGAGGGAAGAGATCGCAGGGCCTTTGGCGATGATCGTTTCATCCTCACTGTCCACGGGTATGGTGCTGGAAGATTGGAGAGAGGCAAATGTCATTCCCTTGTTCAAAAAAGGGAATAGGGATAACCCCAGTAATTACAGGCCAGTTAGTCTTACGTCAGTGGTGGGCAAATTACTGGAAAGGGCTCTGAGAGATAGGATTTATGATCACTTGGATAGGCACAGTTTGATTCGTGATTGTCAGTATGGATTTGTGAGGGGTAGATCATGCCTCATAAACCTTACTGAATTCTTTGAAGAGGTGACCAAACACGTGGATGAAGGTAGAGCAGTGGATGTGGTATACGTGGATTTAAGTAAGGCGTTTGATAAGGTTCCCTGTGGTAGGCTCATGCAAAAAGTAAGGAGACATGGGATAGGGGGAAATGTGGCAGATTGGATTCAGAATTGGCTGACCCTTAGAAGACAAAGGGTGGTAGTGGACGGAAAATATTCAACATGGTGCTCAGTTACGAGTGGTGTGCCACAAGGATCAGTTCTAGGTCCTCTTCTATTTGTGATTTTTGTAAATGATTTGGATGAAGGAGTGGAAGGGTGGATTAGTAAATTCGCGGACGATACGAAGGTGGGTCGAGTTGTGGATAGTGCGGAGGGCTGTTCTAGGTTACAAAGGGACATTGATAGGATGCAGAGCTGGGCTGAGAAGTGGCAGATGGAGTTTAACCCTGAAAAGTGTGAGGTGATTCATTTTGGAAGGACAAATTTGAAATCAGAATACAGGATTAAAGGAAAGATTCTTGGCAGTGTGGAAGAGCAGAGGGATCTTGGGGTCCCTGTCCACAGTTCCCTGAAAGCTGCCACCCAGGTGGATAGAGTTGTTAAGAAGGTGTATGGTATGTTAGCTTTCATTAATGGAGGGATTGAGTTCAAGAGCCGTGAGGTTATTTTCCAGCTATACAAAACCCTGGTTCGGCCACATCTGGAGTACTGTGTCCAATTCTGGTTGCCTCATTACAGGAAAGATGTGGAAGTGTTGGAAAATGTGCAGAGTAGATTTACCAGGATGTTGCCTAGAATGGAGGGAAGGTCTTATGAGGAAAGGTTGAGAGAGCTAGGGCTTTTCTCTTTAGAACGACGAAGGATGAGAGGTGACTTGATAGAGGCATACAAAATGATCAGAGGTATAGATAGAGTGGACAGCCAGAGACTTTTTCCTAGGGTGGAGGTAGCTTTTACAAGGGGGCATAGTTTTAAAGTGAATGGAGGTAGATATAGGGGAGACATCAGAGGTAGGTTCTTAACTCAGAGAGTGGTAGGGGCGTGGAATGTATTGCCGGAGAGGGTAGTGGAGTCGGCCTCATTAGGGGCATTTAAGCAGCTTTTAGATAGGCATATGGATGATAGTATAAGGTGGGGGTGGAGGTTAGATAGACCTTAGGTTTAGGGTAAAAGGTAGGCACAACATTGTGGGCCGAAGGGCCTGTACTGTTCTGTACTGATCTATGTTCTATGTTCTAGTTGTCCCAGCATTCTCCTTGTGTGGCGGGTGTGTTCATAGATTAGAATCCCTACAGTGTGGAAGCAGCCAATCGGCCCGTCGAGCCTACCCAAACCCTCTGAAGAGCATGCCACCCAGCACCCCACTATCCCTCTAACCTTGCATTTCCCATGTCTAATCCACCTAGCATATCCCTGGACGCTATGGGCAATTTAGCATGGCCAAAGCAGCTTTGTGACTGTGGAAGGAAACCGGAGCACCTGGAGGAAATCTACATACCAGGACACAGGAGAATGTGCAAACTCCACTCAGATAGTCGCCCAAGGGTGGAATCGTACCCAGGTCCCTGGTACTGTGAGGCAGCAGTGCTAATGACTGAGCCATTGTTCATAGAGTTTCAATCATTTTTAATCACTGAGTCGATTAGTAATACTTTTTCTATGGCCATCTTTTCATTGGTTATTTTCTTTGTAGTATTAGTAGGTGGGTAGTTGTGTTTTTATCCTGAAGTATTGCCTGTCTGTTTAGGCTTAGTCCTACTCATGGAAACACTCAGAGGTCCATGACTTATGACTTGAGGTTGTCACTCCTAATTAACTTTAACAGTCCAAGAGGTCTCCTGCTTCAATGTGTCATACAACACCTAACAATACACTATCTACCACCCTTTGACACTGAGTAGACCTTTTCTATAAAGTTCTGATAAAGGGTGGATACCGAACGAGCCAGTGTTATAGGTTACTATGAATACAAGATACTTATATAGTCTGGCTCCTTTACTCGTTGGAGGCCCACACTTCCTGTATCCTGCTCACAACACCACATTGTTGGAGTGGAATGAATAAATGAGTCACTCAACACTTAGGTCCACTTCAAGTATCAGAGAGTTTTATTGCTTTACACTGATTGGTGAAGGGGAAAGCCTCTGGCAGTCCAGAAGTTTTCCCACTCCACAAAAGGAAACATACACTTTCTATACATTTGCTTTCAGCCCACCTCTTCGTTTGTGTGCACTTTTCAGTGGAGGTTGGTGCTGAATTTTTCAATTGCCCTTAGGGGCAGATTTCCATGCGGGTTGGTGTGGACGATCTTGCATGTGGTAGATGTAACTGGTTCCAGATGCCTCATGATTTTCGAAGGATAGGTGGAAGGGGCAAACCAGCAATCTGTACATCTGTAATTAATTGCTTTTTAGGCTGATAGTTGCTTCTCATTCTCCTAATGAGTTATACAATGAAACATTTTCAGATGGCAAGCAGGGGTAATATGGAAGGACTGGGATAAATTTAGGCATACCTGTTGTGAACACAAACAGTGAATTATTTGTACACATAACTTTAGTGTATAACAAGGGAAATCTAAACTCAGTTGCTAATGCAGTGACTTAGAGTTGCCATCTCTGGAGCTGAGAGGTTTCCTTTTGTGAGAGAGTCAGCTTTTGAGAGGAGCGTGAGGCTGCTGGTTTTCATAGCCCACCTTGAGCCACGCCTACTTGGTCTAACTCACTGATGAGCTTTGTCCAGATACAAGGAAGGTTACAGTTGGCCTATCTTTGGTGGCCTCAATCAGGGCTTCAATATAGGCATCAGAAAAAAGTGAGGCTGTTGGAAAGTCTGGTCAAAAAAACAATTGGCCCTTTTCTCTCCCTGTCATCCATGTTAAAAAGCAATCGGGAGCTCAGACATGGCTGCTTCCATTTGTCTTTTGTATTAACTCTGCATGCACAACTCTTACATTCTGCCATGCACGATTCTCCTAATTGGTGGGCAGACCCTAGTTCATGCCAACTAATGGTTTGCACTTTGAAAATTGCATTTTGTCACTGCCCATGACTCAATGCTAGTTTGGGCCCGGCAATCTTCTCACTGACAAGTTCCCAAACCCTGAATAAAACTTCAGCCCTTGCTGTCTCAAACATGGCCCGGAGTCTGATACATTTGTGAGCAGGGCAAACAATAAAATACCTGTTCAATCAATTGTATTGATGAATTCTCAATGAGTCATCACAGAATTCAAATCAGGGAATATAAGTTAGAAAATTTAATTCAATACAAAATTATGTAGAGAAAACAAAAGAGAGAGACAGAGAAGAAGTAATAAAACAAACAAAATTGTTTAGAAAGTTCCGTTAATTTTCATGTTTTAAGTGAGTCTCACAACAATGAAATGTCAAGGAATAAGTCCTGACAATTGTAGAAGTTAATTTTCAGTGACAATGAGATTTGGTTTGGCAGCAATTTGGGAGCAGCACACAGCACCTCACAACGCCAGGGACCCTGGTTCGATTCCACCCTCCGGCAACTAACAGTGTGGAGTTTGCACATTCTCCCGTGTCTGCGTGGGTTCCCTCTGGGTGTTCCGGTTTCCTCCCACAGTCCAAAGATGTGCAGATTTAGGTGGATTGGCCATGCTAAATTTCCTAGTGGTGTCTAGGGATGTGCAGGCTTGGTGAATTAGCCGTGGGAAATGCAGGGTTATGGGGATGGAATGGGTTGCCCTTCAGACGGTTGGGCCAGACTCGATGGACTGAATAGCCTATATCTGCACTGTAGGGATTCTGTGATTCTAATTAATACAGTAGCATCCATCTTTCTAATTAAAAAAAAACTTACATGTTAATGGACCAGTCCAATTTTTTTCCTGGTGCTTTTAGTTGGTAATCTCACCACTTCATACCATTGCATGAATTCTGATTTGGCCAGTACTGTTGCAATGAAACTTGTGGTGGAACAAGATAAATCAGACAGCAGAATTTGGATTTTTGTCTTTCACTGTGTGTGTGTGGACACCAGACACTGCTGTCTGATTTTGCATTGGCACCTCCACTGTTGTTATTACTGCAAAATATGGGCTAATATATTGGAAAGGCAAAAGTGTTTCCTTTAGAACCAAGAAGGTTAATTGCTGTGAAACAAAGAATATGTGAGTTCAGCGCATATTTGTACTTCAGATCAAAATCTGAACTCTCTATTTTGAATGTATAAATGTGAATGCCAACGAAAGTTGACAGCCATTCTGTCTCCTGTGTCAAATAGCTAACATTATTTTCAAGTAGGATCTTGAAAACCAATCAGAGGTTACAGACATTCAGGCACTTCTCTTTTTCATTCCTGTCTTCAACATTTTCAAATATGATGCAGAAATTTGAATGAAATAGCTGAAAGGTAATAAAAAGATATGACTGATGAGAAAGGAGATGTGTGATGGGTGGCAGGCACATGCCTGATGTGCTATCATGTATGTTATGTATAGCCAATGTTAGAATCTAGACATTTGTATCGAAAGAGGATGCCTGATGCTGATGCTTTTTATTCACTTAGTTAAAGTTCAACAATCGATCAAAGACAATTTCTAGCAATACGAAATTACTAGTAAACAACATGAAATATCACAAAGTAAACATAAAAAAAGAACATTCTTCATCTAAGATAATCAGATACTTGTGAAAATAGAATTTGTATCCAATTGTTGAGTGAAGAATAAAATGAAATTGACAGTTAAAGTGATATTTTCATTTATTGAATAGAGCTTTTTTTAAATCAGTTTCACATTTTAGTCTGTGATACCTGTGAAAAACCAGGCATGTACTTATTGCACAACGCAGCAAACAATCTTTTACTTTTAACAGTTTTTTAAATGAGGTCCATCAGAACCTTGATGAAAGATTGCTGGACCTGAAATGTTAACTCTGATTTCTCTTCACGGATGCTGCCAGACCTGCTGAGCTTTTCCAGCAATTTCTGTTTTCGTTTCTGATTTACAGCATCCACAGTTCTTCCAGTTTTTATTTAATTCTATCGGAACTTGATAATCCAAACAATAATACAGAGCATATATAGAGACAGAGACAGAAACAGAGGCAATAACTTCTCGCTATTTCAATTTTGTGTAATTAAGGGTGAACCACATTGCTGTGAGCCTGGAATCACCCACTCAGGTCTGTGGTCATACAAGGAAGGATGGCAGTTTCCCTTCCTAAAGGATGTTAGTGACTAGAACCGTTAATTCCAGATTTTTATTGACTTCAAATTTCACCGCCTGTCCTGGTGGCATTCAAAACTGTGCCGCCCAGAATATTAACTGAGTCTCTGGATTACTAGTCTCACAAAAATAATGCTAGGCCATCAGCTGATTTATTTTTTTTTAGTTAATTAATGTGGTGGTCAGTCATTCAGACATTTACATGAGGCAACAAATTCACTATATTCACTATAACAGCAAAACAAAAACTAATTACACAAAAGAAGGAATCAGTAAAATTATGATCTCAGTTGTAGTTATATGGAGATAATAAGTGCTGCAGATGCTGGAAGCTAGAATCAATAAATGTGGAGCTGGAAAAGCACAGCTGGTCAGACAGCATCCGAGGAGCAGGAAAGTCGAAGTTCAATTCCACCCTCAGGCAACTGTCTGTGTGGAATTTGTATGTTCTCCCTGTGTCTGTGGGGGTTTCCTCCAGGTGCTCTGGTTTCCTCCCACAGTCCAAAGATGAGCAGATTAGGTGGATTGGCCATGATAAATTGCCTGTAGTGTTCAGGGATGTGTAGATTAGGTGGGTTATAGGGGGATGGGTCTGGGTGGAATGCTCTGAGGGTCAGTGTGGACTTGTTGGGCCAAAGCGCCTGTTTCCACACTGTAGGGATTCTATGAATCTTTATTGTGCAAAGAAATTGAGATAAAATAGAATAAAGCAAACCATTTGCATGTAACACATATTTAAAGACTTTGAAATACACAATAAAAATACAGTCCCTTTAATCTCAATGGTATCCCATTACAGTACTCAAACACCAGAGAAAATGTCTTTTAATATCCCAGATAGGATTTGAGTTAACAATAAAGCAACAGAATTAAGAGTCTCATGGTGTACTGACTGAGCTGGCAAGGCATCATGTAGTCCTGTAAGGAGAAAAAAAATCAAAATATGCTGAAGTCATGACTCTTCTGAACTGCCCTAGAAACTTGAGATCTCTGGATTTTCTGAACCAGAATAATTGCTTGATTATTCTGAAATGAAAACAATTGTCTTCCATGTTGTAAACATGTTGCAAACTCCACAGTATAAGAACTTTATTCCATTAACACTCTGGGGATTCGCAGTAGCCTGTAAATTGGGCAGTGTTCCTACCAGCTGTACTGCAACTGAAGGCAACTGAAAACATGGATTTTGAGTAGAGGACTCTGTAAGAAGCCCAAAAACTGTTGGATACATCCGTGCTTTTAGAACTCGGAAGAAGTTCTATGAGTTAGGAGGCACTAAATGATTGTGTCTGTGTATCAGAAAAGTGTTAGGATTTGTGATTTCTCAGTAGAAGCTGTGTGTCATAATTGTCCAGTATAGCTGAGAGTGGACGTTATAAAATTTCTGAGCAGGATTAAAGTTCAGGGAAAAAAAAACACTTGGGCAGTTCTAGCTCGGTGAAGTTAGTGATTGGTGAAAAGCTGGGTGGAATCTTGAAGGTTTATTCTCTTAGTACATCCACTAGATCTCATAAAATGTTACTGGTTCCAAACTGTAACACAAATTTGGTGCTTTGTCCTCGGATTATAACATAGGGTGCAGTTTTTCTGTAGTTTAGTGTGTTAGTTGCCTACTAGATCACCTTTACTCAATGTTGAGATTAATTTCTTTATTTCAAATAAAATATGAAACTCGTCATGTGATTCTTTGAACTGGTTAGTAATTCATGTTTTTAAACAAGTTATCAGTCTCTATGGGAATTGTAACAATTGATAACATCAGTTGCCATATTTCTCACAAAAGTGACAAGACACCTAAATTATTTGACTGGCTGTAAAACATTTTATGCTCTCCTGAGGTTATGTTTCATACCATATAAAAGCAAGCTTTTATTTTTGTATGCTGGGAAGCAGGAGTGGTTAAATGGCAAAAGGGATAATGGTGAAAGTCAAAAAGAAATAGCAATTGATCAAGTAAAGAAATAAAAGAGGACATGTGTGATGGATTTTTATGTCAACCAACAGTAGTTGCACGGCCAAAATAAGTCCAGCATTTTTCTACCAAATTCCAACTTCATCATTTTCTATGGGTAGACTTGAATATATGTCCCCAGAATATGAGTCTGAAGTTCTAGATTGGCAGTCTAGTGAAATTAGCAGAATGCCATCATCTCCAAGGCAATTAAAACACTACAGGAGACTGAGGACATGGTAGAAGGAAGGAGGATGAAGAATTAAAATGGTAACTGACAGTGACAAGCAAATGGACTGAGCTGAGATGTTAGCAGAGTTATCACACAGTCTCCGCTTGGTGTCCCTAGTCAAGGAAAGATTCATTGTGAGCAGCCAAAGCTGTATAATAAATCAAAAAGAAGCACAAGTTAAAGTTTTGCTAGGAGAGGTGTTTTGCGTCTCTTGACAGTGGGAAGGGAGGAGATGAAACCTATTCTGACCTCACATAAAAGTTGAACATATAATCTAGCTGACATTTCAGTGAAGTACCAAAGGTGTGGAGGAGATGTAACAATGAGGGTCCCGCTGTCCTCTCAAGTACATATAATGGATCTCATGGTATTATAGAGGCATACAGCATGGAAACACACCCTTTGGTCTGACCAGTTAATACTGACCATAATCCCAAACTAAGCTAGTCCCATTTGCCTGCACTTGGCCAATATCCCTCCAAACCTCTCCTATTCATGTACCAATCCAAATGTCTTTTAAACATTGTAACTGTACCTGCATCCGTCATTTCCACTGGAAGTCCATTTATTGTTTGAAGAGGAGAAGATGAGATCCCTCCATCATCTTGGAAGATATTTATTCCTCAACCAGCATCAGTAAATCCAGTTACCTATTTATATATCTCAAAATCTGTCAGTGGAACCAGCTGAATGTTGTGGTACCAACTTTGGGTGGTTTGTGGTGGAGATAGTGTTGTCACCAATGTTCCTTTCTATGCCAAGTCTAAGCCAGTGGTACAGAATCAACCACTATTGAGTCTCAATGAGATGTACTCATCTTGTACTACAAGATGTAATTTGTTGAAGTGTATAAGCTCTTTATTTCAAGTTGTTGGTTAGCTTGAATATCTTCATTTGCCCTCTATGGTTGTCTTCTTGATGAACTAAACATTTTCTTGGAATATCTTTGTTTTTGGGATTGATAATTCTTTTTTGGAAGATGAAGGATTGAAATGATCCTCTTGAAATGGTGTCAGTTCATCATTAGGCACCAAGGTTACATCTTCTGAATCAATGTTCATGGTCTGACCATCTCCGATGAGAGAGAATCTAACCATCATCATTTGGAATTCACTAGCATTACCATTACTGAATCCCCATGATCAACATTCTGGGAGTTACCATTGAACAGAAACTGAACTGAAACTAATAAACCATATAAATTCTGTGGTTACAAGAGGAGATTGGAGGAAGGGAATTCTAGAGCAAGTTACTCATGGGCTGTCTCTCCGAAGTCTATCCACCATATACAAACTGAAGTCTGGTGTGGGATGGAAGATTCTCCATTTGCTGGATGGATGTAACTCCAACAGCACTTAAGAAGTTCAACATCATAAAGGACAAACAGTTAAATTGATTGGCACCCCTTTCCCACTTTCAACATTCAATCTCTCAGCTACCAACACACAATGGCAGCAGTGTATACCATTGGCAAGGTGTACTGTCATAACACACCAAATTCCTTCAGTTGCACTTTCAAAACTGTGATCTTTTTACAAGGAATGACAAGGCCATCAGATTTTTGGGAATACCACCTTCAAGTTTCCCTCCAAGCTGCAGACCATCCTTATGTGGAACTACATCATAGTTCTTTTGTTGTTGCTGTGTCCAAATTCTGGGTCTCCCTCCCTAAGAGCCCTTTGGGCTTTCCTTCTCCTCAATGACTACGTTGGTTCACGAAGGCAGCTCACCATCACCTTTCTCAGGGCAGTTAGGATTGGGCACTACTCAGTGGCATGTCTATCCCACGAGTGAATTGGAAAGTTGTTCAACGGGCTGCTTTATTGACTGAGCAACTTCAGCCAAAGATTTGTCAATGAATCCAAATAGTTCTGTTATTTGTTCTTGTTCTCAATATCTACTTCTTCTGGCAGAACTTTCTTCAATTATGAGAAGAATGACAAACATCAGTCCTGTAAAGTATGCAACTTCCTTTCTGTTGACAGTGTGAAACAATTCTCTCATGCCAATGAAGGAAACATCAGTAGATTCTTTCTTCTTTTTGGGTACCACCATGAGGCTAAAAAGGCCAATGAAATCTATTGTTTGCATCTTGACCAATTGGTTGACAATGGTTGGTTTTGAACTAATTGTTTTCTTGCACGTTGAATTCCTTCAGCTACTTAACAATATTGAGTTCAAGACATGCATGCAGGCTCAAAAGTGAGAAGTGTAAGTGAATTATACACACATTTTGAATTCTTTTACACTCTTTGTGTTGCAGTGTTATTTGTAGCATATCATTGCTCTTGAGAGTTTGCACCATTTATTTTCAGCTTTGTTGGCTGTAACTCTTGTTTCTTCACATATAGTATTTGATCTGAAATGACAGTAGCACTTGCACCTGTATCAATTTTATCAAACTTAAAATGCAATGCTAAATGAAATATGCAAGTTTTTCAAACTTAAATCAGTTGGAACATTACTTTCCCCTGTGAAGCTTCAGTTATCTTTTCCTGATTAATTTACCATGTTGAGCTCTTTGTGTGTTTAACACCCAATACGTTTCCTGGCCTGAAATGATGAACTACTACTGTACATCTTCTGGAAATCACCGATAATTTTAGCATTCTTTTGTTAAAGCTGTGTGTTGCTTGTGCCTTTGAAGCTTTTATGTTTCACAAAGCTGACTGAAGTTAATTCAGTTAATGACTGAAGCTTGGCTTACTTCTTGTGCTGGCTTGTCATACTGTCTGAAGAGTGTTTGTGCTTTATAAAGTGATAAATTCTTGTTGGTCACCCAGACACCATAAAACAATAGAAATAGGAACAGGAATAGGCTGTTCGACCCTTTGAGCACGCTCTTGCCATTCAGTTGGACCATGGCTGATCCAACACTCCTCATGTCCACTTTCCTGCCCTTTCCCCATAACCTTTGATTCTTGTTCTGATTAAAAATCTATCTATCTAAGCCTTAACTATAAACAAGGACTCTGTCCTAACAGCTCTTTCTGGCAAGGAGTTCCAAAGACTCTCAGATCTCTGAGAGAAGAAATTCCTCTTCACCTCAGTCTTTAATTGGCACCACTTCATTCTTTACATGCTCTCTTCCATGAGAGAAAACATCATCTCAACAATTACCCTGTCAAGTCCATTAAAAATCCTATGTTTTAATGAGATCACCTCTCACTCTTCTAAACTCTAATGAGTTCCAATTTGTTCAGCCTTTGATCATAAGACAAACCCTCCATGCCAGGAATCGTCCTGGTGAAACTTCTCTGAATCACCTCCAATGAAATAATATCTTTTAGTCAAGAAGTCAAAAACTGTTTGCAATACTCCAGATGTGGTCTCACCGGCACCTTGTACAGTTGCAGAAAGATTTTCCTATTCTTATTCTCCAATTACCTTGAAAAAGCACCAACATTCCATTAGCCTTCATGTTTACCTGCTGCATTGTGTGCTAACTTTCTATGTTTCATGCAGCAGTATCCCAAATACCTTTGCAGCTTTCTGCAGTTTTTCTCCTTTGAAATTATACTTTTCTTCTTGTTTTCCTTCCAAAATGAACAACTTCACACTTTCCCACATAAGTAAATCTATTTGCCAACTTTTTAACCATTTACATAATGTACCAATATCTCTTTATACACAGGTGTACAGCTGGATGAACACAGCAGGCCAAGCAGCATCAGAGGAGCAGGAAGGCTGACGTTTCGGGCCTAGACCCTTCTTTGAAG
>NW_025970246.1:0-12603 GCF_021869965.1 Rhincodon typus | reverse complement strand
ACACACTCAGGACAGGGACAGCACGGGGTTAGATACAGAGTAAAGCTACCTCTACACTATCCCATTAAACACTCCCAGGACTGCAGTAGCAGTGACGAGATCAGGTTTTGACAGTGTAGTTTTGTTGCTCAGAGCTGTGATGGTAAGAGTGGTAAGGGTTAGGGCTGGGGCTGGGTGTGGGGGGCCTGAAAGCAGACAATGCCAGCCCTTCTGTGTGTGTGTGTGCTCCCATATTGCAGTGTGTCTGTTTAAGGAAGTTAGGAACACGGGAACACAAGGAGGCTGTTCGGCCCATCGAGGCTGCTCTGCCACTTAATGAGATCATGGCTGATCTGCAGCCTACCTTCATCTACCTGCCTTGGGCCCATACCACTTAATGCCCTTGATTAATAAAATGTCGTCTATCTCAGACTTAAATTTAACAATTGAATTAGCATTGAATACCATCTGAGGAAGGCATTCCAATAGTCTTTGTGTTTGGAAGTGCTTTCTAACATCTCTCCTGAATGGCCTGGCCCACATTCTTAGACTATCCCCCTGGTTCTTAAATCTTCAACCAATGGAAATGGTTTATCTTTATCTAACCTCTCTTTCCCTGTTAATATCCTGAAGACTCAATTAGATCATCCTATAACCTTTTAATTTCTAAAGAACTTAAAGGCTCAATTTCTCTAATCTCTCCTCATAATTTAACCCCTGAAGTCTAAATATCACTCTTGTAAACCTATGTTGTGCTCCCTCCAAGGTCAGTACATCCTTCCTAAGGTGTGGTGCTCAGATCTGCTCACAGTACACCAAGTGGGGTCTATGTAGGGTTTTGTACAACTGCAAAATAACGTCGACATCCTTGTACTCTAGCCGTCTGGATATAAAATAGTGTTCCATTAACCTTCTTTCTGCATGTGTTCATGGCATTTTCATAGAATGCCTACAGTGTGGGGGCAGGTCATTCAGCCCATCAAGACCACACTGACCCTCAGAACAGCATCCCACACCCTACCCTATAACCTTGCATTTCCCATAGCTAATCCACTTAGCCTGCACATCCCTGAACACTATGAGCAATTTACCATGGCCAATCCACCTACCCTGCACATCTTTGGACTGTGGGAGGAAACCCACGCAGACACGGGGGAGAATGTGCAAACTGTGCACAGACAGTCACCCGAGGCTGGAATCGAACCCAGGTCCCTGGCGCCGTGAGGCAGCAACGTTAACCATCGAGACACCGTGCCAAAATTTTAAAAAGCTATGCACCTGAACCCCCAAATCTCATTGGATGTCCAATTTATTTAACTTTGTGCCTTCTGAAAAATACCCTGATCCATCCTATTTTTGGTCCAAAATGGATAACCTCACACTTGCTTATATTAAATTCCATCTGCCACAGTTTTGCCCATTTACCTATCTATAAATATCCTGGTGTCATTTTCGCTGTTGTCAGCACTGTCTACAATGCTGCCCAATTTGGTGATGTTGGCAAATTTGGATATTTGACTTTTTATGCCATTATCCAAGTTATTACTGAATATTGTGAACAATTGAGGCCCCAGTCCAGATCCCCGTGGGACACCACTTCTCATGTGCTGCCAACGTGAGTTCTAGCCCATGATTCCAACTCTCTGATTCCTGCCACTCAATCAATTTCCCAACCACTAGAGTAATTTGCCCTCAGTTCCATGGGCTTCCCATGTAGCTAACATTCCCTTGTGTGGGGCTTTACAAAAATCTTCTGGAAGTCCATATAAACAACATCCATTGACTTACCTCTGTCCATTATCTTTATCACCTCTTCAAAAATGAGATTTGCCAGGCATTGCCTACCCTTCATGAATCCATGCTGACTCACCCTGATTAAGTTAAATTTCTCAAGGTGATCAGTTACCCCATCCTTGCTTATCTCTTACAAATCCGACATGAAGCTAGACTATGTTATGATCACTATTTGGCAAATGCTCATGAACTCGGTCACTAATTAAATAAGGTTCATTGCTCATCATTAGATCCAATATTGCTTGTCCCCATGTCACATCCAAGACATATGCTGTAGGAAACTATCCTGGACACACTATAGAAAGATTAAAATCCCGCATTAATACGATTCTGCCTTTGCTAAATATTTGCCTCATTTCATCAATTGAACAACACTTCTGAGCTACTACCAGGTGGTCTATGTATGACACCCATTGTGATTTTCATTCTTTTATGGTTCCTCAGTTCCTTCCATAAAATCTCCACAAGGTGCTTTCCCCTCATTATCATCCTCCCTCACCATAGATGTGATTCTGTTTCTAACCAATAATGCTACTCCACCCTCCCTCTGCCATTTTGTTTTTCTATCCCCCCTTAAACCTTATATCCTGGTATGTTTCCTTCCCAATCCCGAACATTCTGCAGCCATGTCTCTCCTATATGGAGTCATAGAGATGTACACATGGAAACAAACTTTTCAGTCCAACTCGTCCATATCCTAAATTAATCTAGTCCCATTTGCCAGCATTTGGCCCATATCCCTCTAAACCCTTCCTATTCATATACCCATCCAGATGCCTTTTAAATGTTGTAATTGGACCGACCTCTACCACTTCCTCTAGCAGCTCATTCCATACACACAGAGTTTTTTTGGATTCCCCTACCCAGGGAAAAGACCTTGGGTATTTATAAACAAAAACACAAATTGCTGGAAAAGCTCAGCAGGTCTGGCAGCATCTGAGGAAGTGTCACTCAACCTGAAATGTTAACTCTGATTTCTCTCCACAGATGCTGCCAGACCTGCTGAGCTTTTCCAGCAATTTCTGGTTTACAGCACCCGCAGTTCTTTCAATTTTTACCTTGGCCATTTACCCTATCAATGCCTCTCATAATTTTATAAACCTCTATCAGGTCACCCCTCAGCCTCCGACACTCCAGGGAAAATAGCCCCAGCCTATTCAGCTTCTCCCTGTAGCTCAAACCCTCCAACCCTGGCAACATCCTTGTAAATCTTTTCTGAACCCTTTCAAGTTTCACAAAACCCTTCCTAAACCAGGGAGGCCTGAATTGCACGTAGTACTCCAGTAGTGGCCTTATCAATGTCCTGTACAGCCGCAACATGACCCTCCCAACTCCTATACTCAATGCACTGACCAATAAAGGCAAGTATAGCAAACACCTTCTTCATTATCCTATCATCCTGCGACTCCACTTTCAAGGAACTACGAACCTGCACTCCAAGGTCTCTTTGTTCAGCAACACTCCCCAGGACATTATCATTAAGTATATAAGTCTGGCCCTGATGTGCCTTTCCAAAATGCGGCACCTCACACTTGTCTAAATTAAACTCCATCCGCCACCCCTTGGCTCAGCGGCCCATCTGATCAATCACAGTTTCTGATTTGAATTTGTGCCAGCAGCTCGTTTTATTTGTTCCTTACACTCTGTTGCACTGGTACAAAAAACTCTAAGCGATAAACGCTGGCCTAGCCAGCACCCTCATCCCCTGAATGAATTTAAAAGAAATTCCAAAATAGTATACTTGTTTGAGAGGGAGATAGCCACTGGGGTCCTCTGCACTGACTGCCTGATGATCCTGGTGTAACCGATCTATCTGCCTCAACTTAGGGTATGGCCACAAATTGGGTGGCATGGTGGCTCAGTGGTTAGCACTGTTGCCTCACGGTGCCAGGGACCTGGGTTCGATCCCACCCTTGGGTGACTGTCTGTGTGGAGTTTGCACATTCTCCCCGTGTCTGTGTGGGTTTCCTCCCGCAGCCCAAAGATGCACAGAGTAGGTGGATTGGCCATGCTAAATTGCCTGTAGTGCCCAGGGATGTTTGGGTTAGACATGGGAAATTAGGGGAGTGGGCCTGGGTGGTATGCTCTTTGGAGGGATGTTGGGCCGAATGGTCTGTTTCAACACTATAGGAATCTATGATTCTGTCTCTGAAACTCCTGTCTTTGAAGCTTCCCTTTTTTATTTGACTTCAAAAATATACTTTATCCATAAAAATCTTTATATATAAACATAGTCATAGAGGCTTACAGCATGGAAACAGGCCCTTCGGCCCAACTTGTCCATGCCACCCAGTTTTCACAATTAATCTAGTGCCATTTGCCCGCATTTGGTCCATATACCTCCCTACCTATCCCATCCATGCCCCAGTCCAAATGTTTCTTAAAATGACAAAATTGTACTTGCTTCCACCACTTCCTCTGGCAGCCCATTCCAGACATTTACCGCCCTCTGTGTGAAAGAATTGCCCCTCTGGACACTTTTGTACCTCTTTCCTTCTCACCTTAAACCTATGTCATTTAGTTTTAGACTCCCCTACCAAGCTGTCGGCTATCTACCATATCTCTACCCCTTATGATTTTATAGACCTCTATAAGGTCACCCATCTGTCTCCTATGCTCCAGGGGAAAAAACAAAGCAGCTTGATTCTGTACACCGTCTTTACATATGGAGAGCAAACAAACTTGAGGCACTTTTTACTCATGCAAGACTATATTTACATATATTTGAAGCACCGGGAGAGTCCGATAAGTGAACGGACCCCCATTGTAAGTACAGCGTGGAGCTGGAGGAACACAGCAGGTCAGGCAGCATCAGAGGGGCAGGAAAGTTGATGTTTTGTGTTCATCAGGACTCCGGACCCTCATTGTATTCTGGCAGAAAGACCTCAGATGGTGGTCTTCCCCCACTGCACCTTGGCGGGCAGCTATGCCCAGGCTTTAGTGGGTCCCTCAGCATGTAGGCCCAGACCTTGGAATGTGCCAGTCTGCAACACTCAGCCGGGGTCACTTCCTCGTTATGGAAGGCCAACACGTTTCGGGCAGACCCAGAGAGCCCCTTTCACCGAGTTGATGGCCCTCCGGGCGCAGTCGATGTTTTGTCTCAGTGAGCGTCCCGGGAAACAGGCAACAGAGCGCAGAGTCCCGGCTCTCGGACCTGCTCGGTACAAACATTGCATCTTTCTCCAGGCTTCCTTTGACAGACTGAACCCGAACGCAGCCACTCCGAGGGGACCTTGCGGTGGCGCAGAGAGTCCGGGCATGCACGAAGGATCTGACAGGGAGTGCCCTTCTCACCACCAGCCAAGCGATGCCTTGGTGCTTGTTGGAAAGTTCTGGTGATGAGGCATTCTGCCAAATGACTTTAGCAGTCTGCTCAGGGTAACACACAACAGGATCCACTCTCTCCTTTTCCCTCAGGGTCTCAAGGATACTGCATGCTGACCACTTCCTTGAGGTCAAAGGTGTTTTTCTTTGCAAATTTCTCAGCAAAGGATCATCCTGCAGCAATGAGGTGAGTCCCATCCTTCGCAACACCGGGGATAGGTAGAACTCAATATGTTAATAACACTTGGCGTTTGCGTGCCAAGGGTCTATGCACAGCTTGATGCAACCACAAACAAAGGTGGTCATTAGGACGAGGGCAGAGTTGGGTACATTAATCCATCCCACCTTATCCAGAGTTTGGTACATGGAGTCCCTGCAATCCACCTTAGTCCAGGGAAGATGTCTTGGGTAATTGCAATCGCACAGGGTCTGGTAATGGGCCAGAACTGCATCATGTACCATAACGGAGAGAGTACCTCACACCTGATGACCAGGTTTTTGCCTACAATGGAGAGGGAGCATTGCTCCCAAAAGCTCAGTTTCTGTCTCACTGTGGTAATACACTCCTCCCAAGATTTTGTGCACGCCCCAGCCCCTCCAAACCATATTCCCAGCATCCTCAGGTAATCTGTCCTGATGGTGAAGGCGATGAAGGATTGGCCGGTCCAGTTCCCAAAGAAACGGCCTCACTCTTGCCTCAATTCACCTTGGATCCCGAGGCCAGTTCAAACTGGTCGCAGATTCTCATGAGTCTGCGCGCTGACAGCGGATCTGAGCACAAAATGGTGACATCATCCATGTACAGGGAGGGTTTGATCTGCAGGCCTCTGCTGCCTGGAACCCTCTCAGGCTCACATCCTTCCTGATGGACTCAGCAAAGGGCTCCACACAACACACAAATGAGGCAGGAGAGAGAGGGCAGCCCTGCCTGACTCTGGATTTGATCGGGAAACTTTCTGATTCCCACCTGTTGATTGAGACTTCATGGAGGTCTGCGATATCCTGCCAAAGGCCTTCTCCTGGTCCAGACTGATGAGGCAGGTGTCCACCCCCCTGCCCTGTATAAAGGTGATCATATCCCTGTGGAGTGTGAAGTTCTCAGAGATTGTCCTGCCCAGTACAGCACATGTGTGGTTGAGGTAAATCATTGATCCCACAGCAGACCTGATCCAGTGGGCAATGACCTTAGATAGGATTTTGCAGTCCGCATTCAGTAGTGAAATTGATCACCAATTTCTGATTTCCTCCCTTTCTCCCTTCCGCTTGTAGATGAGGATGATGATTCCTCATGGATTCACTCATGGTCTCTACCAGAGGCATATTGTCACACACCTCCAGCAGGTCCTGGCCAATCAGGTCCCACAGAGTTGAATACAATTTGGCCGGTAAGCCGTCGCTTCCGGGAGTTTTATTCTTTTCTAAGGACTCAAGGGCCTTGGTCAGCTCATCCAGAGATAACAGTTGGCCCAGCCTCTCCCGCACGCTGTCATCTCAGACCTCAGTGATAGAGGACAGGAACAACTGACAGGCCGCTCTGGGTGTGGGCTTTGTGTCGTACAATCTGGTATAAAAGCATTTGCCGATCCTCAGGATGTCAGACTGAGATGACGTTACCGAGCCATCTTCTTCCTTCAGGCTGCTGAGTACGGAGCTCTCCTTGTGTACCTTCAGGAAGAAGAAACACGAGCACATCTCATCCTGCTCCACAGTGCGGAAACTGGAACGGAATATTATCTTGGAGGTCTCTGAGGCAAAGAGCAAGGCTTGTTGGCTCTTCACCTCCCGGAGATCCTTTTTCACATCAATCTCGATATATATAACTGTGATGCCTTCTGCTTCCTGCATGTTCCTGAATGTGTCCAGCTGCTGCTATAAACAATTCATGTGGTCTGACAGGGGCTGCAGTGTGGACATCCTACCAGCAGGTTGTGATGTCTCTGTGCCTTTAAGAGAGAGTTGTTCTGTGCCGTTTCTCTTGTAGAGCGGTGTTGCCAAAGTGGCGCGAGAATGTCTGCTTCAGAAGCAGTGGGTAAACAACTTTGAGCTCCCTGAGCAGTTTTTTTTTAAAATGAGACAAAAGAAGCATGAGTGAGTGCTCACACAGGCCCAGGGTTTCAGTTTGGCTTTCAGTTGGGGTTTAGAAGTTAGTTGTTGAAGCTGATAGATACAGCTCTCTCTCTGTTGCAGCAAAAAGAAAAAAATTGAGTCCTCTCTCTCTGCTGCTAGATTGTTTCTTTCAGTTTTCCTTTCTCCTGGACTGGAGAGGAGATAGCATGTGAGGAAAATCTGTTTTGTTGAATTTATCTTTGCCAAGGGGTGTGTTTATGAGATGCTGCTATATTGGAACAGTTGATGATTAGTAGTTAAATTATATATTAGTTTATTAAATAGAGATAAAGTTATGCCATTTTTTTGTTTGTATTTTAACTGTGCTGTAAGAATAAAGTGTGTTTTGCTTAAAGCCTGGTAGTGGCCCAATTGAATTGTATCTGGAGCACAGCACCTTTCACATACCTTTAAATTAAAATTTAAGAAATCTAGGTTCTAGGCTATCTCCTCGATATATTTGAGGGGGTTCGATCTATTTCATAACAAGATGTAATTGGCAAGGATGTTCGAACAGTCCCTGATTCCCCATGTCTCACAGGAGGAGCATACCACCCCATACTCTACCATTTCTCACCCTCTAGTGACGACTGAAATGAAAAACATCAATAAAGAGCTCAGTGTTGGGATCACAACTATTCACATTACACATTCACGATCCAGATGAAGGAAATGAGGGCATTGTTGCTGGATTTGCAGATGACTGAAAGATAGGTGGAGGGACAGATAGTGTCAAGGAAGCGGGGAGTCTGTAGAAGGACTTGAACAGGTTAGGAGAGTAGGCACCCCTTTCCTAGGGTGGAGGTAGCTATTATGAGGGGACATAGTTTTAAAGTGAGTGGAGGTAGATATAGGGGAGACGTCAGAGGTACGTTCTTTACTCAGAGAGTGGTCGAGGTATGGAATGCATTGCCGGAGAGGGTAGTGGAGTTGGCTTCATTTGGGGTATTTAAGCGGCTATTAGATAGGCATATGGATGCTAATATAAGGTAGGGGTGGAGGTTAGATAGACCTTAGGTTTAGGGTAAAAGTTCAGAACAACATTGTGGGCTGAAGGGCCTGTACTGTGCTGTACTGTTCTATTTTCTATGTTCTAAGTGGCAGATGGAATGTGATGTGGGAAAATTGTGAGGTTATGCACTCTGCTATGAAGAATACAGGCATAGTCTATTTTCTAAATGGGGAAAGGCTTTGGAAATCTGAAACACAAAAGGACTTGGGAATTCAAGATTCTCTTGGGATTAACATGCAGGTTCAGTTGACAGTTAGGAAGGCCGGTGCAATGTTAGCTTTTATTTCGAGAGGATTAGAATACAACAGCAGAAATGTACTGCTGAGGCCATGTAAGGCTCTGATCAGACTGCACTTGGAATATTGTGAGCTGTTGTGGACCCCATCTTTAAGGAAGGATTTTCTGGCCTTGGAAGGGGTGCAGAGGAGCTTCACGAGAATGACCCCGGGGTCAAGGGCTTGTCATATGAGGAACGTTTGAGGACTCTGGGTCTCTACTCGGAGTTTAGAAGGATGAGGGGGGAATCTCATTGAAACTTACAGAATGCTGACAGGCCTGGATAGAGCCAATGTGGAGAAAACGTTTTCACTAGTAAGAGAAACCAGGACCAAAGGGCACAGTCTCAGAGTGAAAGGACGACCCTTCAGAACTGAGATGAGGAGGAATTTCTTCATTCAGAGGGGGGTGAATCTGTGGAACTCATCGCCATAGAGGGCTATGGAGGTCAAGTCATTGAGTGTTTTTAAGACAGAGATAAATAGGTTCTTGATTAGTAAAGGGATCAAGGGTTACAGGGAGAAAGCAGGAGAATGGGGGTTAAGAAATAGATCACCCAGGATTGAATGACTTAATGGGCTAGATGGCCTAATTCTGTTCCTACATCTTATGGTCTCACCTCTCGAAGCAGAATTGTCCCTGGGATGACAACCAGACTGAGGAGGAGTATGCCTTCCACCATGAGGATGACGTTCTTCTGCGATTCCCTGATATTGAAGAACTTGTGGCGTGATTCTGGATAGGAGAGAGATTGGGAAGCTACAGGAGTGTGTGAAATGTGATGCACTGGTCCCCATCCTCAGTGGCAATTGGGAACTGCCATTTGAACCACTCTAGTCACCCAAATACCCACCCAAACAACACTCCACAGCCCCACCACATCTTTCTCCAATACCCACACCACACCCTCACCCAATACACACCCAACACCCATCTGTAGTGATTGTATTGAAGTCAGTCAGGTGGACCTCGTCGAGTATGAGTTCCCTGATTGGGACTGTCAACCTGGCCCAATCAGGGAGCCCTGGATGTTACCCCTGGTCCAATCAAGGAGCTCTGGATGTTACCCTTGGTCCAATCAGGGAGCCCTGGCTGTTACCCTTGGTCCAATCAGGGAGCCCTGGCTGTTACCCTTGGCACAATCAGGGAGCCCTGGATGTTAATCTGGCCCAATCAGGGTGCCCTGGCAGTTACCCTAGGTCCAATCAGGGAGCCCTGGCTGTTAACCTGGCCCAATCAGGGAGCCCTGGCTGTTAACCTGGTCCAATCAGGGATCCTTGGCTGACAGATATAAACAGGAATGTTGGCGGTTCTGAGAGTTGGCTCTAAGGGAGCTGGGTCAGTGTCAAGGACTCAACATGTATAAATAAAGGGGGACCTAATGATGGGATAGCAGCCCCTGTGGAGTTATTTAACCACTGACTCTCCCATCCAGTACCCACCCAGCAATACGCACCCACTCCCAACACCTGCCCATGCCCACACCTGACCCAGAGCAAACTCACTGCCCACCCACCAAGCCACCACACGTTCCTCGCTCCTGCCCCAACCTTCCTCTCCAGTCCCCCCCCCCCCCCCCCCACCCACTACAGAGGGAGACAACGGGTGCGTAAATGAGTTTGGGAGGTTTGCTGGTCATTTCCGATAACTTGACAAGCCCAGAAGGAGGGGCGAATGGGTAGTCTCCAGCAACCCAAGCTTGGTGCTGGAAAACCAGCTTCCATCCTACCCCGGCTACAGTGGCAGAAAGGGTGGAGTTGATTTGTCTAGACCCACTCACCCACCCAGACCACTTCCCTGTGCCCCTTATACCCAACCCCCCAACCTCTTCAACTCTCAACCCAATGCCTCCTCAAGGATGGGGACACTCACTGTAAAGCCGGAGTCCAACGCTGCAAGATATTTGTCTCGTCAGCGTGCTCTGGCAACGGTAAATGCCCAGGTCCTTCTCATTCACTTTCTCCCAACGGTACAGGGGTTTCTGGAAGTCAAGGATTTCCCAGGTTGAACTGTTGTAGTTCCTCATCTCCCAGGTGACATCCTCTCCAGAACTGACGCTGCACTGCAATTGGAATGAGTTTCCAAGCTCCGCTCGGACAGAAGGCATGGAAAAATTTCCGGGCACCGCTGAAAGTATAGAACAGTAGTCAATATCACCCGCTAGACAAACAGCACAGAAACTGACAGCTCACCCTGTAAACAGCTGCATATTTCAAAAGGCAAACTGAGAGGTGCGAACCTGCGCATGGCTTCATTGCTGAGATTCATTAGGCTCGGTTTTCGCTGTTTGACCTGGGGCTGAGTATTTTTCATCCATGAGCCATACAGCCTTTGGAGAAGGTGAAAACCGAAAGAACTGTGGATGCTCTAAATCAGGAACAAAAACAGAAGTCGTTGGAAAAGCTCAGCAGGTCTGGGAGGAAGAGGACATACACGCACACTTCTGAGGAAGCGTCACCAGACCCGAAACGTTAAACTCTGGTTTTCTCTTCACAGGTGCTGCCAGACCTGCTGAGCTTTTCCAACAATTTCTGTTTTTGTTCCTTTGGAGGAGGTGAGTTTGATGCTTCTCAGACACAAGCTTGCGTCGGGTATCCAGGGGTTGGAAAGTGAAAGCTTCTTTGCAACTGGCTGAGATTTTTAAAATGGGTGTCTGACACAGAACTGTGAGAGGGCAGACCTTTGGAAATGCCTGTAAACCTAGACAGGTCTCTATTTGTTTCGCCCTCTCTCTCCCTCACACACACACACACACACACTCATACTCACACACACATAAACACATACATATACACAAACTCACACACACACTCTCACACGCATACACACACGCAAACACTTGCACATGCACACACACACACACACACTCACAACGCAAACACGTAAACACATACATACACACAAACACACACACACACACACAGAGTCACACGCATACACACACACGCGCACACACACACACACTCACATCACACACACGCGTGCACACACACATACGCTCACGTGCACACACACTCACATCACACACACACACTCACATAGACACACACACTCATACACACACACATCACACATACACCACACACGCACACACACACGCGTACACACACACACACATCTTACACACACTCACATCACACAGTTACATAAACACACACACATACATGTATACATGTACAGACACGTATCACACACACACTCACATACACACAAACACATATGCTTACATATACACACACACACATTCACATACACACTCACTCACTCACACAAACACACACACACAGGATCTCACACACACACTCTCACATATATACATTCACAGGCACACACTCAGAGACACACACACTCACGTGCACATATACACATACACACACCCTCACTCAGTCTAACACACACAGACACACACTCACATACACACACATACTCACACACACACTCACACACACATACATTCACTCACACAATAGTACACCACTCTCAAACACATTCACACAAACACACATATATAGACACAAACACACATATATAGACACAAACACACATGCATACGTACACACATAGAAACACACACTCACAGACAAACAAAAAATCAACCAGGTGGGCTGAAAGGCTGGAAAGGCAGCTCCTGTGGGCCCTCTTCACAAGGTTTTGCTGAAGTAGAAACGTAGGGAATAGGAGCAGAAGTAGACCATTCAGCCCTTTAAGCCTGGTCCACCATTTAATGGGATTGTGGCTGATCATCCAACTCAGTCTCCTGCTCCCACTTTCTCCCCTATTCCCTTTCATCTCCTCAGCTCCAAGAGTTATATCTCACTACTTCTTTCTCTGTGTATAGACAAGACCACACGAATAATGTTTTAAACAGTTGTGTCCCCCTCTGTGGGGGGAGGGGGGGGGTGTGTGTGTGTGTGTGTGTGTGTATGTTCCCTCCATATTGACCCTCCAACAGTGCAGTGCTCCTTCAGCACTGACCCTCCGACAGTGCGGCGCTCCCTCAGCACTGACCCTCCGATAGTGCGGCGCTCCCTCAGCACTGACCCTCCGACAGTGCGGCGCTCCCTCAGCACTGACCCTCCGACAGTGCGGCGCTCCCTCAGCACTGACCCTCC
>NW_025970245.1:585-12612 GCF_021869965.1 Rhincodon typus | reverse complement strand
GCCTATTGATTCTGCTCTACCATTGGATCATGGCGGATGTTTCTCAGTCCCATTTCTGTGGCCTTGCTGCCCTTACTAATCACGAACCTATCTATCTCGATCTTAAATACACCCAATGACTTGGTCTTCACAGCCCTCTGCAGCAATGAGCTCCACAGGTTCACCATCCTCTGACTGAAGAAATTCCTCCTCATCTCCGTTCTAAAGGGATGTCCCTTCACTCGGCGGCTGTGCCCTCGGGTCCTCGTCTCTCCTACTAATGAAAATATCTTCTCCATGTCCACTCTGTACAGGCCTTTCAGTAAGTTTCAATGAAATCCCCTCTCATCCTTCTAAACTCCATCAATTACAGACCCAGAGTACTTAACTGTTCGTCATATGACAAGGACTTCATCCCTGGGATCATTTTTGTTCATCCCCTCTGGACTCCCTTCAATGCCAGCATATCCTACCTTAGAGACAGAGCCCAAAACTGCTCCCAATATTCCAAATGTGATCTGACCAGAACCTTATACAGCCTTTGCAATACATCCCTGCTTTTGTATTCTAGTCCTTTTGAAATGAATGCTAACTTTGTATTTGCCTTCTTAATTGGCAACTAAACTTGCAGGTTCATAGAATCCCTACAGTGTGGAAGCAGGCTATTCGGCCCATTGAGTTCATACTGACCCTCCAAAGAGTATCCCACCCAGATCCATACCGCTTACCCTATCCCTGTAACCCTGCATTCCCCATGGCTAATCCACTTAGTCTGCACATCCCTGAACATTATAGGAAATTCAGCATGGCCAATCCATCTAACCTGCACATCTTTGGACTGTGGGAGGAAACCGGAGCACCCCGAGGAAACCCACGCAGACACGGGGAGAATGTGCAAACAGAGTGTCGCCCGAGGGCGGAATCGAACCCGGGTCCCTGACACGGTGAGGCAGCAGTTCTAACAACGGAGAGAATCCTGACCTAGGAATCCCAAGTCCCTTAGTGCTTCAGATTTTCAAAGCCTTTCCCCCTTTATAAAATAGTCTGTGCCTCTATTCTTCCGATCAAAATGCATAATCTCGCACACTCCTATGTTGTATTTCATTGTTGCTTCTTTGCTCACTCTCCCAGCCTGTTCAAGTCCTTCTGCAGCCGACCCACTACCTGCCCCTCCAAATACCTTTGTGTCATCCGCAAATTTAGCAACAACGCCCTCAGTTCTTTCATCCAGATTGTTTATGTATAATGTTGTGGTTCAACACTGACCCCTATGGAACTGCACTTGTCACTGGCTACCATCCTGAAAAAGACCCCTTGATCCCCACTCTCTGCCTTCTGCTAGTCAGCCAATCCTCTATCCATGCCAGTACCTTGCCCCTAACAACATGGGCACTTATTTAGCAACCTCCTGTTTGGCGTCTTGTCAATGCTGTTCTGGAAATCTAAATAGATCACGTCCACTGGCTCTGCTTTGTCTAACCTGCTCATTACCTCCTCAAAGAATTCTAACAGATTTGTCAGACATGACCTCCCTTTCTTATGAAGAGGCCATGCTGACTCAGCCCTATTTTGCCATGCACTTCCAACTACACCACTATCTCATCCTTAATAAAAGATTCTAAAATCTTACCAATGGCAAGGACAGGCTGACCAGCCCATAGTTTCCTGCCTTCTGCCTCCCTCCCTCTTAAGTAGAGTGGTTACATTAGCCATTTAGCCATTAGGGTCTGACCCGAAACGTCAGCTTTCCTCTTCCTCTGATGCTGCCTGGCCTGCTGTGTTTTTCCAGCTCTACACTATGTCATCTCTTTATTATTGTCCTATTTCATCTTCTTCCCCCTTATTGCATCTTTAGTTATCCTCTGCTGGCTTTTAAAGGCCTCCCAATCCTTTGGCTTCACCTCGTTGTGTGCTTTCTCTTTGGATTTACGCTGCCCCTGACTTCCCTTATCAGCCATGGTTGCCTCATCTTCTCCTTAATACGTTTCTTCTTCCTTGGGACCCTGTAACCATTGCCAATTTTTGTAAAACTCCATCCGCATCGCTAATGTCCTCTAGGAAAGGAAATCTGCCATTCTTACCTGGTCTGGCCTACATGTGACTCCAGACCCACAACAACGTGATTGACTCTTAAAAACCCTCTGGGCAATTAGGGATGGGCAATAAATGCTGTTCCAGCCACATTCCATGAAAGAATGAAAGAAATATCCTGGGACCATGGATAGGGATCTGCAGTTTGGTAACACGGGCTCACATCTCCTGTTAAATGCAATTGTTCTACAAGGACAATGTTTTTGAAAATAAACATTAAAGTGAAATGTGACTTTGTTACTGAAGGTTCAATTATAATTGTCTCAGAGCTGTTAAAGCCAGCCTGCCTCACTGGGCTATAATATGACCTGATACCTTCACTGCAGCTGAGAACTGATTAGATTGTCATATGGGCCCCAGGCAGGATTTAACAAATCCAAACCCTGTCATCCACACCTGGGCTGGATGCTGAATGTTTTTTTTTCGGAGATAAATAGTTGGAGAGCTGTCACATAAATCCTAACTTTCAAAATTCTCTTTTGAAATGCATCTGGTTTTGTACCACAGGCTATCCCAGCTATTAATGAGAAAATATCATTTCAACAGTGAGTTAAACCACTCAAAAGTCAATTTATGATGTTAATTTTATTCTTTCATTGTAAATTAACCCCTTGACCTTTTATTAATGCATGATTTAAATTGAGACATAAACATTTTATCATTTTGATGTCTCTTGGGTCTCCTTGTTCTACCGATACCTGACTCACAAACTCTCGGAATTACTGCATCAATACGGTGAAGAAAGAAGTCATTCAACCCATCAAACCTACACTGGCTCTCTGAGCATTTCAACTCAGTCACAGCCCAGTAAATTCCCGAAAATAAAAGCCGAATACTGCTGAGCTGAAAATCTGGAACAAACGCAGAGAATGCTGGAGAAACTCAACAGATTTAACACTTTCTGTGACTTATTCAACAGCTGCCCATTCCCAGTAATTGTCTTAATTGGGGCTTTTAAAAAATGGGTAGTATTTTAATGTTGCTTTATTTAAGTTAGCATGAAAATAAAGCTACAATATTAATGTTAGTTTACTTCAAACAACAAACAGAAATGACTGGATCATATACAGAGACATACAAAAGCAAAACACTGTGGATACTGGAGTTCTGAGGTAAATGTAGCGTTTGCTGGAGAAACTCAGCAGGTCTGGCACCAGCTGTGGGGAGAGAAAGCAGAGTTAACGTTTCGAGTCCAATGTGACTCATCTTTGGAACCTGGCTGAAGTGGTTTTAATGAAGGGTGGCTGGACTCAACACATTAACTCTATGTCTCTCCCCATGGATGCTGCCAGACCTGTTGAGTTTCTCCAGCAGTTTCTGCTTTTATTTCACATAATATGTAGGCTTGCACACATCTTGATCTTTTATTAGTTCCCCCTTATTTTTATTGTTCTGTGTCTTTGACAACAGTATCAGACAAATGCACAACAAACCTCATAGAATGTGTTTTTTTATTTGTCCCTGGATGTGGCTTTCAATTCCTGGTCAAACATTTATTACCTGTCCCTAACTGCATTAAAAAAGGTGATGGTGAGCAGCCTTCTTGTACCGCTGTGATCTTTGGGGTATAGGGACACCAGCAGTACCATCAGGAAGGGAGATCTAGGATTTTGGGCCAGTGACAGTGAAGGAACAGCAATACAGGTGCAATTTAGGACATTATTGGTTTGGAGGGGAACTTGCAGATGGTAGTGTCCTCATGTATTTGCATTTGTTCGATAGCTCGCTGAGTTGGTTGTTCCATGGTGTGCAGACGTTTTGTTACCATTCTAAGCAACATCATCAGTGTGGCCTCTAATCAAAGCGTTGGTGATCTGCTCCATTCCGAATTTATATGATCCTCTGGTGTGGTGGGTCCTGTCAATTCCGGTTCTATTTTTCAGCAACGTTCTGTATACGGGGTCCATATCCATGTGTTTGTGAATGGAGTCCCATGTTGAGAATCAGGCCTCCAGAAATTCCCTTGTGTGCCTGTTGTTCACTTGTCCCCAGTGCAGTCACTCTGTCCCAGTTGAACTGATGGCCTTCATTGTCTGTGTGTATCAAGACAAGTGAATATTGGTCGTGTCTTTTTACTGTCACCGGACCCGAAACATTAACTCTGATTTTTACTTCATAGATGCTGCCAGACCTGCTGAGCTTTTCCAGCAACTTCTGTTTTTGTTCCTGATTTACAGCATCTACAGTTCTTTCGGTTTTTGTTATCCTGAGGAACTCCTGCAGAGGTATCCTGGAGCTGAGATGGCTGACCTCCAACAAACACAACCATCTTCCTTTGTGCCCAGTATAATTCCAACCAGCAATGAATTTGCCTCAATCCTCATTGATTCCAGATTTGTCAGGGCTCCTTGATGCCACACCTGATTGAATGAGGTCTTGATGTAATTGGCTATTACTCTAACCTTAACCTCAGGAGTTCATTTCCACGTGCATTTCTTTGACACAAATGTTTTAGATATAGATTCAGGACATTGTACAGTGGAGTTTTACAAATGGATCATTACTGGCCTAATATTAAAGAAACTACTGCAACACAGAGTTGACAATATGTTCTCTTGGCTGGTCATAGAAAAATTTTCATTTAAATAAACTGCAGCCAATATTTCACAACAACCTAATACCTCAGATGTAGAACTTACTCCTTTGCCCTGTGTCTCATTCACTTTAGTGTAGAGTTTGTCTTCAGGAAGAATGAACTAATTAAAATTATGTTTCAAAGGAATGTCAAAAGAGCTAAGATTTTAAGATAAGAGCTAAGTTAAGTTCTGCTCCCTATGAATAGAGATGGGAGGAATCGGTTTTTTTGGAACAATTTTGCAATTATCCTGCCATTTCTGTGATTATCAATTTCAACAGGCTTTCTGTACCATGGAACATTCACTTCAAGGGCCTCTTATTTTCAAATCATGCTCTGACTTACCTGAGCAAATTATCTCCAGCCTACATTTTCGATTTTAGTAATCTGTCAATTCTCCAACCTCATGAGAACTCTACATTCCTCAAACTGTTCATGTCTTGTTTATTCCCTACATCCTTCACCTCACCTGTAGGGGCTGCAGCTAGTTCCATCTTTCACCCTGAGCTCCAGCTTCCTAAAGCTCTTGGATTCCACACCTCTCTGCCTTTTGAAACACTCATTAAAAGGATGTTGCCAGGGTTGGAGGGTTTGAGCTATAGGGAGGGGCTGAATAAGCTGGGGCTATTTTCTCTGGAGTGTCAAAAGTTGAGGGGTGACCTTATAGAGGTTTATAAAATCATGAGGGGCAGGGATAGGGTGAGTAGGCAAAATATTTTCCCCAGGATAGGGGAGTCCAAAACTAGAGGGCATTGGCTTAAGGTGAGAAGGGAAAGATATAAAAGGGACCTAAGGGGCAACATCTTCACACAGTGGGTGGCGTGTGTATGGAACGAGCTGCCAAAGGAAGTGGTGGAGGCTGGTACAATTACGACATTTAAAAGGCATCTGGATGGGTACATGAATAGGAAGGGTTTAGAGGGATATGGACCAAATGCTGGAAAATGGGACTAGATGAATTTAGGATATCTGGTCAGCATGGACGAGTTGGGCTGAAGGGTCTGTTTCTGTGCTGTACATCTCTATGACTCTATGACCTCGGCAATTAACCAAACATTTGTCTCCCTCTAAGCTGTTGACCTCATGTCACTTTTTGTTCTGTGACTTTGGAACGTATGAAAGTGCAAAATGAATTTAGGTTGATGTTGTTGTCAAAATATCTGAACCTGTACCCCAGTGTGAACTGGCATCTTTCAGTGAGTGTGTAAAAATTGGTTCTGAAGGAGAGTTCTAACAGACTCAAAATGTTAATTCTGTTTCTCTCTCCTCAGATGCTGCCAGTACTGCTAAGTTTCTCCAGTAGTCCCTTTGGGTTTGGTATTGAAGAACTGGGGGAGGGGAGTAAATTAAGTCGAAATGAAAACAACTTAAATAATACTTCTTCAAACAACAACAAGTCTCAAACAAAATCGGAAATTGCTGGAAAAGCTCAGCAGGTCTGGCAGCATCTGTGGAGAGAAATCAGAGTTAATGTTTTGGGTCCAGTGACCTTTCTTCAGATATAAATTATATTTATATAGTTCCTTGTACATATTCAAACATGCCAAGGTCCTTCACATAGTGTGACAATGAGCCACAAAAGGAGTTAGCTGGTCTGATTGCCAAAGAGGCAGGTTTGAAGAGTGTCTGAAAGGAGGAAAGTAAACTGCTGAGTGGGCACGATGCAGGGAGGGAAGGAGCCCAGGCAACTGTAGGCATGATCACTGTTGTTTCTGCAATTAAAATCAGGTTTGCTGCAAGACCAGAATCAGAGGATACCTCGGAGTTTGGGCTCATGTTGATTACAGAGATAGGGAGGGGTGAGGTGCAGGAGGGATTTGAAAACGCGATGAGAGTGTTATTAGACTATGTGCCAATGTAGATCAGCGAAGGTAGGGAAAATGGCAGAATGGAACTTGTTGAGAGTTCAGATAAGGGTGACAGAGGTTTGAGTAAAAGGGAGAATGTGAGAGACCAGGCACAAATACATTTGGAATAGTCAAGTCCAATGATGAAGAAGGGGTGAATGAAGGTTTCAGTTACAGAAGGGAAAGTCAGCTGGTGAGATAAGTAAAATCTAAGAAGTTGTCGGTATTTTTGGAAGCAAATCACAGCATGGAAAATAGACCTTTGGTAGTTTATTAACACCATCCTACTTCTTATAATGTGCATTTTTGTACCTTGCAAACTGTGTTTTTAAGCACAAGACCAATGATTAAAATCCAGCACCTTTAGAAATGAGATTTAAAGATTTTCCCAGATTTTGGATTTCCCATGAGCTAACAAATTGAAGCATCAAAAGCTAACAACCCTCTGAGAGAAGAAATTCCTCATCTCCATCTTTCAAAGGAACATCTTTATTTTTAAATGATTGCTCCCAAGTTCTAGAATCCCCCACAAGAGGACACATCCACCCACCATGAATCGCCCCCCTCACCCCCATTCAGGTCCTTTTATGTTTCGATAAGATGACCTGAGAAAATCCCGTCATCCCTGAAAATTAGAAGAAAAATACTGCAGTTGCTGGAAATATGAAACAAAAACTGAAATTGATGGAGAAACTGGTATCATCTTAGATTTAGATTTTGATATTTTTGTCACGTGTATTCAAGTACAGGAGAACAGTTAAAAGTGTATACTGTTACCACACGAGGCACAATCTTAGGTACCAAGGTACCTCGGTACAAAAAAACTTAAGTACAAAGTAATGAGGGAAACAGAGTTAAAAAGTTAAGCGTTACTTCATGGAATAAGTAGAAAAATAAAGAAATAAGGTGGTAGTTAACATTAAAGTCTGTGGAGAGGGGAAGCTAGTTAATGTTTCAAGTTCAATATGATTCAGCTTCAGATTCACGCTGCCGAGTTTTCTTGTTTTATTGTTTTTATTCCTTCATCCCATACATCAAACAAGTGAACTCCTTCTCTAAGTTGCTTCTAACTTAGCACAGGGGTGGCATGGTGGCTCGGTGGCTAGCACTACTGGCTCATAGCACCAGGGACCCAGGTTCAATTCCACCCTCAGCTGATTGTCTGCATGGAGTTTGCACGTTCTCCCTGTGTCTGTGTGGGTTTCCTCCAGGTGCTCGGGTTTCCTCCCACAGTCCAAAGGTGTGCAGGTTTGTTGGATTGGCTGTGGGAAATGCAGGATTACAGGGCTGGGGTGGGGTTGGATGGTCACCAGAGGGTTGGTGTGAACTTGATGGGCCAAATGGCCTGCTTCCACATTATAGGGATTTAATGGACATACATTCCTTCTCAGGTAAGGAGACACCATAATCTAGATAATGTCATATCAATGTCCTGTATGGATGTAGCAAGATGTTACTCCTGCTATACTCCATCTCTTTTACAGTAAAGTCCAACATTCCATTTGACTTGTTGTACCTGGAAGCTAACATTTTGTGATTCATGCACAAGAACAAGATCCCCCATTCAAAAAACATTTTGATGTCTCTTTCTTCTATGGTCTCCCATGCAAAGTGCACAATCTCATTTTCTCACATTATACCCCCTTGTGCCACATATTTTGTCTGTCCACTTAAACTATCTATATGCTTTTGCAGATGCTGTATTCTGCTCAAAACTTGGTTTCCTATTTATTGATGTAATATTAGCAAATGCAGCTGCAATATTGTCTGTTCCTTCGTTCAAGTCATGAATGTAAACTTTAAATAGTTAGACTTCTGGGACCAATCCCTGCAGTTCTCCATTGGTTACTAGTTCACGGCTAGTCAAAGACACATTCTTCTCAACTCTCTGATCTGTTAGTTAACCACTCCCCCACCCATATCACCCAAAATTCCATGAGCTCCTATCTTGTGCAGTAACCTTTTAATGTGGCACCTTGTTGAATACCTTTCAGCAAAAGAACAAGTCAGAAACACTAGTCTACACAGACATTCTATTCCATGGACTTTACAGCGCTGTCCCACTCAAACTAGCAACTGAATCCAAGCATCTCCTTCTCTAAGATATGGGTGTTTCTCTGAAGCTTTAAAAAAAAGCTCTAGAAGTCTCTCACCAACCTTAAGCCCCCATTATTGAGCTTGCTAGATCATTACACAATCTAAAGTAAACAAAAAAATCCATCAGTGGTGCACAAAACCCATTCAGTCTAAAGCCAGGCCTCAAAAGCTGGTTTAAAATAAATCACCATGGTGACAGAAATACTTATTTTTTAATTATTAACTTCAGACTGACAGAAAATATACCTGGAACTGGCATGAAAACCAGGAACTTAAAAGATATATAGAAATTGAAAAATCATACTGTTGACATCACAATATGCAAAACCTCAATTCTCAATTGCATCAGCAGACTCAAATAAAGATGGTCAAGAAATGGGACTAAAGATTACACAACAAGGGTGGAAAATCTCTTATATTCTGTTCATATTCTATATAAAAACCAAAAGAACTGTGGATGCTGCAAATCAGGAACAAAAACAAAGTTGCTGGAAAAGCTCAGCAGGTCTGGCAGCATCTATGGAGGAGAAAACATAGTCAACGTTTCGGGTCCGGTGACCTTTCCTCAGAACAGTTCATATTCTGTTGGAATTTAATGGGGCACACATACCAGCTATCATCAGAGATCTGACGAAGGGTCATCTGGACTTAGCTTGCTCTATCTCTTTGGATGTTGTCTGACCCATTGTGATCTCCAGCATTTGTTGTTTTCAGTACAGATTCCAGCATCTGCAGTAATTTGGTCCTATCATCTGACTCATACACTGTTTTGCCAGAGGCAAGCAAAATACACTCCTTCTTTGGGACTAAAGAGACATGAAAAGTCAGTCAGAAACACACAACTGCCAGTTATTACTCTCCACATCTTTACCCTTTTGCCAGATCTCTCTGTTCCTCTTTTGGAGGACCAGTATAAAAGAGATGCACAATTTCTGTACTTGCACCCAAAGGATTTATAACATGCTAGTTCCACTACAGCATGGACGTCTCCTGTTTCCTATTATCTTGGAGTCATAATAAGATGCTTTTATCATTGTAAAATTACCTAAATCCCTTTACTTTGACAAGTGAGTGTTCTACTTATCTGAAGTAAAAGATAACTAACTATAGTGGTTGCTACTTTGATTATAAAGTACTTACCCTTCGTAGTGTTCCAGGTGGTTAGTTTTTAAATATCTTCTGTATTTCCAAAGTGGTCTATCAGGCAGGCTAGATGACATCCATTAAAAAATAAATTGTCACCACAAAGGTTAATTTTGTACTCGTGAAGGTGAGAAACAGGGCTGCTCAGTAATGGAGCAGCATTCTAATATTTGTATTTAATGCACATAAACCTTTCCACATGGCCCCAGTAGGTGGTTTCACCTGAACCTCTATCATCCTCTTACTGAAATAGTGTAATGTTTACCCCCACACTCTAGTCTGTACTGTTCATGATGTGGTCTCACTGAGGGAAGTAGTCAATTCAATCACAACGGATACTGAGTTATGGAGATAGTAGGAACCGCAGATGCTGGAGAATCTGAGATAACAAGGTGTAGAGCTGGATGAACACAGCAGGCCAAGCAGCATCAGAGGAGCAGGAAAGCTGACGTTTCAGGCCTAGAAGGGTCTGAAGAAGGGTCTATCTCGGATACTGAGTTATGAGCAGTTTTGTTCCTCACTGGGAAATGGTCAAGACTCGCCTAAGTTGAATTCACATTGGATACATTCTCCATCAATGAGGCTGAGGAAACTGTATTTCTGTCGCCAGGGGATACATTGATACCAATGAGTGAACAAGGGGGCTGAAATTGACTGGGTGAACATCGATGAGGTTGAAATGTGGGGTAGGTGAAGTTGGATTTCTACAACAGGACAAAATGGAAACAAACTGATGGCCCATTTTAACTTCCTTTATCGCTGAAATCACTTGGAAAGAAAATTAACCAAGATTCAAAATGAGCTGGCAAATCACTGCCACCATTTCATGCCAACATTAAATACCAATTTAACCACCAATGTACATTGATAAGACACCCATCTAATCCAAAAATGTGTTCATTCTGTAGACAAAAAGGGAAACATCCTTTTTTTAAAAATTCATCCGGAGGATGTGGGCATCAATGGCTAGTCCAGCATTTATAGTCCATCTCTAATTGCCCAGAGTGCAGTTAAGAGTCAACCATGTTTCTGTGGGTGTGGAGTCACATGTAGGCCAGACCAGGTAAGGATGGCAGTTTCCTTCCCTATAGGGCATAGTGAACCAGATTGGTTTTTTACCCCTGACAATTGACAATGGATTCATGGTCATCTTAACTCTTAATTCTAGTTTATTTTCTAATTAAATTCAAATTCCACCATCTGCCACGACAGGATTTGGACTCAGGTCCCCAGAACATTATCTGAGACTCTAAGATTAACAATCCAGCAATAATACCACTAGGCTATTGCCTCCCAACTGCATTTGTCTTAAATGCAAATGATCTATTTCTGTACCTATTGAATGGGGGACAGAAATCCATATGGGCTAAGGGAAAACCCAGACAACACTAATCTAGAAATCTATGAAGAGTTGTTAGTGGATATTTGGAAAATCCTCTTACTTTGACATTATTGAGCAATGATTTTCCTGGATCCATCCCAGTGGATTATCTGAGCCCATATTGTAAAACTAGATGTGTTCTCTCATAGGGATCCAGTCAGATCCACTCAATATCTACATTCCTTGAGAAATCTCACGATGGAAGTTTTCTAGTTTTTATTTGCTAGAATTGCTAGAAAACTCCAAACAGTCCCAGTGATGTGGCTACATCTCGATTTCAGGATAACACAGATCCATCAAAATCCTTCTCTTATCTTCTATTCACGAATAGAATAAATTTCTTGTACGTTCAAAATAAACTGACAAAGCTCACTCACACTGTGAACATAAGACTTGGAGATGAAAAAAATGAATCAGAGAGTGCTTTTGACACTGGAATATTTTATGTGAAATGCTGACATTATCATCTGGGAAGTCAATCAGGGCAGTCATTGGCTAAGAGAACAAATTGAGGTTTATATCTTGGAAATGTGAAAAATCAAGAACATCTTAATGACCCTTCACATAGTTTTAATTGCAATCATGTTTCAAAGGCAGAACTTTGGTGATTTCTAAGAAACGTATTCTTTTGCTATTACAGATTATTTTCAGGATAACCAACAAGCCAATGTTCTAGATAACACAGTGTGGAGCTGAGGAACACAGCAGACCAGGCAGCATCAAGAGGAGCAGGAAAGCTGACGTTTTGGGTCGGGACCCTTCTTCAGGAATGGGGAACGGGGAAGGGAGCTCAGAAATAAATAGAGATTGCCAGAGGGTTGCAGTGGGAGAAAGATCCACTGAGGTCTTTCAGGGGGGAGGAGGATAACTTCTTCAAGGTGGACATCCCGAGAAGATGCTCCACAGTGGGGTTA
>NW_025970245.1:0-485 GCF_021869965.1 Rhincodon typus | reverse complement strand
GCTGGAGTTGGAGATAACACAGTGTGGAGCTGGAGGAACACAGCAGGTCAGGCAGCATCAGAGGAGCAGGAAAGCTGACATTTCGGGTCTGGACCCATCTTCAGAAAAGGGTTGTTGTAGGGGTGCATTTTAACTTCCCCAATATTGACTGGGACTCCCTTAGTGTCGGGGGTTTTGATGGGGAAGAATTGATTAGGTGCATCTAGGAGGGTTTATTGAAACAAGATGTACATAATCCAACTAGGGAAAGGGCTGTACTATTAGATCTTGTATTAGGGAATAAGCCTGAGCAGTTCAGTGAGGGATCATTTTGGAAACATGATCATAATTCACTAAGTTTTAAGATAGTCATGCTCAAGAACAAGTACGGTCAGCTTTGTGCTGAACCTCAGAATACGAGGGAGACATTAAATGGATATAAATATCAATGAGTTTAACGGCAGTAGGGGTATACTTAAGAGGGAAATCAGGAGGGCAAAAAGGGA
>NW_025970244.1:0-12612 GCF_021869965.1 Rhincodon typus | reverse complement strand
CAACTTTGTTTTTGTTGCATTTAAATAATCTAGTTTGGTTTGTGGTTCATACAATAACGTCATTTACCTTAATTTATAAATCGACATATCATACAATAATGTCATTTACCTTAATTTATAAATCTACATATTACAGAAAATTCAGACTGTGAAGGCTGATAAATTATAGCAGATGCCCTACATAATATGGCTTTTTGTCCTTCTCTTCCAGATGGTATTCACAGCATTACAGCCCAATGTACACTGCAGGTCACAATCGTCACTGATGAAATGTTAAGCAACAGTATCACCCTACGTCTGGAGAACATGTCCCAAGAGAAGTTTCTCTCTCCACTCCTATCTTTATTTGTTGAGGGAGTGGCCACTGTATTGTCTGCTCTGAAAGAGAACATTGTGATATTCAACATACAGAATGATACAGATGTAAGGGCAACTATTCTTAATGTCAGTCTATCTGTCTTGTTACCTGGTGGAGCTCATAATCAATTTTTCTCATCAGAGGACCTGCAGGAGCAGATTTATCTCAACCGTACCCTGCTGACAGCTATTTCCACGCAAAGAGTGCTCCCATTTGATGACAATATTTGCCTCCGTGAACCTTGTGAGAATTACATGAAGTGTGTGTCTGTGTTGAAGTTCGATAGCTCTGCCCCGTTCATCACTTCAGATACAATCTTGTTTCGTCCCATCCATCCGATAAACGGCTTGAGGTGTAGGTGCCCGGCAGGATTTACTGGAGACTACTGTGAAACAGAAATTGATCTCTGTTATTCGAACCCATGTGGAAACAATGGGATTTGTCGGAGTCGAGAAGGAGGATACACCTGTGAGTGCCATGAAGACTACACAGGTGAGTTTGAATCTGGTGCTCATTGATTTGTCACTTTCATTACAGGAAAATATGGAAAGAAAATCCTGTTTGAAATCAATTTGCTTCATATTTCACAACTGCATTTTTTAATAATTAATTTATAGAATGTGCGCATCTGTGGCCTTAATTGTTTTTGATAAGGTGGTGATGTTGTAGTCCATATAGCGACGGTATTTCAACAGTGAGGTTAGATTCTGAGTTCTGGGATTTTGATCCAGTGTAGATGAGGCAGTGATGATATATTTCTAAGTCAGGATGGTATATAATTTGGAGAGAAACTTGGAGATGCTGGAACCCGCATGCACCTGCCCCTCCTGACCTTTTAGATAGGTTTGGCAGGTGCTGTTGAAGAACCCTTGGTAATTTTTTTTGTAGCTTACCTTGTAGCTGTATTGTCCCTGTGGTGGAAGTTGTGTCACCATGTTGCAATAACCCAACAAATTCACTTCCCGAATCAGTTGTCTTTAGCTGCTGGTTTCATTTTTTTCAGTACAATTTTGAGTTATCTGGTAGTCCAGAACTATAGGGTCCCCTGGAAATGCCTTGTCCAATAAGAATTGCCTTGTCAGCCAGTCAGCACCTTTTATTCCTGTAGTATAAATTGCTGTGATCATTTGAATTTTGACATTCTTGCATTTTTTTCTGCTAAGTGAGAGGTGAAATTTTGAGTGATATATCTCTTTTTTTCAGCAATGTACAATTTTAAGTGTAACATTTTAGAGCAGAATCCTCTTCAGTGTCTAACCTATAGTCAATCCATGCCTACTTTGCTGATGTCCACCAATACTAGAACAACATATTAGTGCAACACCTATAGAAGTAATATAGTCAATGTGATATGTCACAGACATGAAACATTTGGCAGAATGTTATGCCCTCCCCCATGGTGCGCTTGGTGGTGGGAGTACAAGCATAAGAGAAAAGGAAGAAAGAGTCGGCTATTTGGTCCCTCAAGCCTGCCTTCTAATCAGCAACATCACCCCTTGTTCTTCTAAACTGTAATGAAGAAAGACCAAATCAGTTCAACCATTCTTGATGAGTAAATAAACCAATGGAGTTCCATTGCATTCCTGCCTTCTCCTCAACTAAGCTTCCTGCCTTACTGCCAATAGCTGACCTTAGTTTAACAATTAATGGCTGCTGGAGGGCTGGCAGCTCTAGCTAAGCCGAACTTTTGCCTCTGGGGTCCTCCATACCAAGGAAGGCCTGCTACTGCACTGTCAAGTGCTTGATTGACATTTAATGTGGTGGGACTTCAGGAAAATTGTTCTCCACTGACAATTGAGAGAACCATTCCATCCACAAGATTGCATCCATTAACACTGTTGCTCTCTGAAATTCTGCCTGGGCAATCTGTTTTCCAGAATTCTGCTTCGATCCTTGCTTTAAACCATTCATAAAATATAGATGTTTGTGCCAAGGCTAATCCCTAATTTCCCTTAAATAGATGACTGTGATCTCCCTTTTGAATCTCTGCAATCTGTTTGATACATCTGCATTCACAATGCCATTTGTTAGCAAATTATAGGATATGTCCTAGTGACTGTGAAGGAGTAGTGGGGAATCGGGAGAGGAACTTGAGTGGGTACACCAACTCCTTGCCTTTATTCTTTAGGTGAGAGAAGATTTGGAAGCTGCTGCTGAGGAGCTTTGGCAGGTTGCTTCAATGCATCTTGTTAATGGAACAAATTGCTGCCATGATGCGCCTGCTCACTAATTACCATGTGGTCAAATTTTATACCATTCCTGACTTTTGAAGTTATAGATAGAATCATAGAATCCTTACAGTGTGGAAACAGGCCCTTCGACCCAACAAGTCCACACTGACCCTCAGAACATCCCACCCAGACCCATCCCCCTATAACCCACCTAATCTATACATCCCTGAACATACAGGTAACATAGCATGGCCAATCCACCTAGCCTGCACACCTTTGGATTGTGGAAGGAAACCGGAGCACCCAGAGAATACCCACGCAGACGCGGGGAGAATGTGCAAACTCCACACAGACAGTCACCCGAGGCGGAATCGAACCCGGGTTCCAGGTGCTGTGAGGCGGCAGTGCTAACCACTGAGCCCAAGTTTAATTTTTTTACACATTTGTTGGATTTTAACGGGAAATGTGGCAATTAATTTGTACATCACAAAGTCCCACAGAGAGCAATGAAATAACTTTTTTTTTGTTTGTTAAGTTGTCTGTTTTAGGAAAAAAGTTGGTTAGAGTTTCAAAAGAGCTCCTGACCTTTGAAATAGTACCATGGAATCCTTTCAATCCTGTAATGTTGCAGTGAAAAGGCATCAGCTCTGATGTAGTAGGACTCGCACAATACTGCGCTGAAGTGCCCGTGTTTCGGGATAGAGTTTGAATGAACTATTGCTACTACTGAGTCAAAAACAAATCATCCTACATGTTTTGGGACATAGGAATTTTGGGGGTGCCAACTGTAGCCTGGACACAGTTCTACAAGATCTGTCTGAATAGGGCTTCTTAGGCTTTATTTTTCTCTGGCTTTGTTAAGATCATAAGATATAGGAGCAGAAGTAGGGCATTCAGCCAATTGGGTCTGCTGTGCCATTCAGTTAAATTGTGGCTGATCTAGCAAACATAAACTCCACTTTTCTGCCTTTTGCCCATAACCCTTGATTCCCTTCCTGATTAAAAATCTATCTATTCTCAGCCTCAAAATAATTAACATCCCAGCCTCAACAGCCCTCTGTAGTAAAGAATTCCACAGATTCATTGCCCTCTGAGAAGAAATTCTTCCTCATTTCTGTCTTAAGTATGCAACCCCTTACTCTGAGACTATGCCCTCTCATCCTAGATTCTCCCAAAAGGGGAAACAATCTTTATGCATCTACCCTGTCAAATGTCCCGAGAATCTTGTATGTTTCAGTAAGGTCGCCTCTCGTTCCTCTTTATTCCAACAAGTACAGGCATAATCTACTTAACCTGTCCTCATGAGATAGTCCCTCCATACTTGGTATCACCTAGTGAACCTTCTCTGGACTGCCTCCAATGCAAGTACAAATTTCCTTAGATAAGGGGCCCAAACTGTTCACAGTATTCCAGCTGTGGTCTAACTAGTGCCTTGTAGAGTTTTAGCAAAACCTCCCCACTTTTCTACTCCATTCCCTTTGAAATAAGTGCCAATATTCCGTTTGGCTTCCATGTTACCCTTTGATCTTGATTGCTAGCTTTTTGTGATTCGTAGACAAAAAACTTGCAAATCCCTCATTTCCCTAGCATTTTGCAGTCTTCATTCATTTAAGTAATATTCAGTTCCTTCATTCTTCCTGCCAAATTGCATAACCTCACATTTCCCCACATTATATTCAATCTGCTAAGTTGTTCCCCACTCACTGAAACTGTTTATATCCCTCTGTAGACTCTTTGTGTCATCCTCATTACTTGCTTTCCCAGCTATTTTTGTCATCTGCAAACTTGGCTATGGCACATTCAATTTCCTCATCCAAGTGATTATATTGTAAATAATTATGTCCCAAGCACTTATCCCTGTGGCACAACACTAGTTACAGGTTGCCATCCTGAAAATGCCTCTTTTATGCCAACTCACCATGTTCTGTTAGTTAGCCAAAACTCTATCCACGCTATTATATGACTTCAAACACCATTGTCATATTAAGTAACCTAATCTGTGGGATCTTATCAAATGCCTTCTGAAAATCCATTCACTGGTACCTCTTCAACTGATGAAGGAGCAGTGTTATGAAAGCTTGTGATTTCAAATAAATCTGTTGGATTATAACCTGATGTCATGTCGCTTCTGACTTTGTCCAACCCTTCAAGTATCCTGCTTGTTACCTCCTCAAAGAATTGTAGGCAGGAGGAACTAGTTTAGTTTGGGATTATGTTCAGCATGGACTGGTTGGACCGAAAGGTCTGTTTCCATGCTCTATGATTCTATGACCTGCCAAGTATTTCCTGTATTTTCTGTTTTTATTTTGGATTTCGAGAAGCCGCAGTATTTTGCTTTTGAAACTGGGTAAGAATTTCACCAGTTTAAAGTCATTTATTTACTCATTATTTAACAGAAAAGTACACGAGGTTGTTTACTTGCTCGCCGAGCTGGACAGGCCAGCTCGGCGAGCAAGTCAACAACCTCACCTACAACCTGAGCTACAGATCTTATCCAACACTTTTAAAAAGTACATGTTTGAATGCTGAAGTTTTTTTAAAAAGGATTTAGTCATTAACTGCCAATCATTGTGTTTTGCATGATTAGAAAAGCTGTTTACATACAATGCTTAATTTGCAAATATAACATAAGAACATAAAAACCAGGAGCAGGAATAGGCCATCTGGCCCTTTGAGCCCACTCTGCTATTCGATAAGATCCTGGCTGATCTTTTTATGGGCTCAGCTTCGCTTACCCACCATCTCACTATAACACTTAATTCCTTTACTGTTCAAAAAATTATCTATCTTCTCTTTAAAAACATTCAGTGAGGAAGCCTCAACTACTTCAATGGGCACGGCATTCCACAGATTCACAACTGTTTGGGTGAAGAACTTCCTCCTCAATTCAGTCCTAAATCTGCTCCTCCTAATTTTGAGGCTATGCCCTCTTGTTCTAGTTTCACTCAGCAGTGGAAACATCCTTCCTGCTTCTATCTTATCTATTCCCTTCATAATTTTATATGTTTCTATAAGACCCTACCCCTCATTCTTCTAAATTCCAATGAATATAATCACAGTATACTCAGTTTCTCCTCTTGAGCCAAGTCTCTCAACTCCAGAATCAACCTAGTGAATCTCCTCTGCACCCCTTCCAGTGCCAGTGCCAGTGCCAGGAAGGAGACCAAAACTGCACGCAGTACTCCAGGTGTGGCCTCACCAGCACCCTATACAGCTGTAACATAACCTCCCTGCTTTTAAACTCAATCCTTCCAGTAATGAAGGACAAAATTCTATTTGCCTTCTTAATTACCTGTTGTACCTGCAAACCAACCCCCTGTGATTCATGCACAAGGACACCCAGGTCCCTCTGCACAGCAGCATGCTGCAACTATTTACCATTCAAGCAATAGTCCCCTTTATTGTTATTCCTACCACATTCATCAACATTGCACTTCAACTGCTAGACATTTGTCCACTCACTTAAACTATCAATATCCCACTGCAAACAATACCCATTTTAAAAGCAAATATTAGAAAAGTATGATAAAGGAAACTAAAAGAAACTAAAGACAATGTAGTCGAGGAGAATACTGAGATACAGTCTATTAGACTAGACGGGATTGAGGTTCATAAAGAGGAGGTGTTGGCAATTCTGGAAGGTGTGAAAATAGATAAGTCCCCTGGGCCGGATGGGATTTATCCTAGGATTCTCTGGGAAGCTAGAGAGGAGATTGCAGAGCCTTTGGCTTTGATCTTTATGTCGTCATTGTCTTCAGGAATAGTGCCAGAAGACTGGAGACTAGCAAATGTTGTCCCCTTGTTCAAGAAGGGGAGTAGAGACAACCCTGGTAATTATAGACCAGTGAGCCTTACTTCGGTTGTGGGTAAAGTGTTGGAAAGGATTATAAGAGATAGGATTTATAATCATCTAGAAAGGAATAATTTGATTAGGGATAGTCAACACGGTTTTGTGAAGGGTAGGTCGTGCCTCACAAACCTTATTGAGTTCTTCAAGAAGGTGACCAAACAGGTGGATGAGGGTAAAGCGGTTGATGTGGTATATTTGGATTTCAGTAAGGCATTTGATAAGGTTCCCCATGGTAGGCTATTGCAGAAAATACGGAGGCATGGGATTGAGGGTGATTTAGCGGTTTGGAGCAGAAATTGGCTAGCTGTAAGAAGACAGAGGGTGGTGGTTGATGGGAAATGTTCATCTTGGAGTTCAGTTACTAGTGGTGTACCTCAAGGATCTGTTTTGGGGCCACTGCTGTTTGTCATTTTTATAAATGACCTGGATGAGGGCGTAGAAGGATGGGTTAGTAAATTTGCAGATGACACCAAAGTTGGTGGAGTTGTGGATAGTGCGGAAGGATGTTGCAGGTTACAGAGGGACATAGATAAGCTGCAGAGCTGGGCTGAGAGGTGGCAAATGGAGTTTAATGCAGAAAAGTGTGAGGTGATTCACTTTGGAAGGAGTAACAGGAATACAGAGTACTGGGCTAATGGTAAGATTCTTGGTAGTGTGGATGAGCAGAAAGATCTCAGTGTCCATGTGCATAGATCACTGAAAGTTGCCACCCAGGCTGATAGGGTTGTTAAGAAGGCGTACAGTATGTTAGGTTTTATTGGTAGAGGGATTGAGTTTCGGAGCCATGAAGTCATGTTGCAGCTGTACAAAACTCCGGTGCGGCCGCCCTTGGAGTATTGCGTACAGTTCTGGTCACCGCGTTATAGGAAGGATGTGGAAGCATTGGAAAGGGTGCAGAGGAGATTTACCAGGATGTTGCCTGGTATGGAGGGAAGGTCTTATGAGGAAAGGCTGAGGGTCTTGAGGCTGTTTTCGTTAGAGAGAAGAAGGTTAAGAGGTGACTTGATAGAGACATACAAGATGATCAGAGGATTAGATAGGGTAGACAGTGGGAGCCTTTTTCCTCGGATGGTGATGGCTAGCACGAGGGGACATAGCTTTAAATTGAGGGGTGATAGATATAGGACAGATGTCAGAGGTAGGTTCTTTACTCAGAGAGTAGTAAGGGCGTGGAATGCCCTGCCTGCAAAAATAGTAGACTCACCCACTTTAAGGGCATTTAAATGGTCATTGGATAAACATATGGATGATAATGGAATAGTTTAGGTTAGATGGGCTTCAGATTGGTTTCACAGGTCGGCGCAACATCGAGGACCGAAGGGCCTGTACTGCGCTGTAATGTTCTATGTTCTATGTTCTATGTTCTAAGTTTAACTTCCTTTTTTCCTAACACTGCATTAACATATGAACTACTTCAGTCAACACGAGATTATTCCTAAAGTACAGAAGCTGCAAAGGAATAAAACAATATGGGAGTAATCATTTAAATGGAGTTAATGTAGACAATTAGCCATGATCTTATTGAAGGTCAGACCAAGCTTGGTTGGGGGCAGGGGGGAGGGGGGCTGGTGTTAGAGGTGTTCAATAAAGAAACCATCTTGTGTTTTCTGTTTCCTCAGGCTTTATTTTTATGCTGTGGAGATATGAAAGAATTTTTATTTTAAAAATGTAAGGTTTTTTTTAGAATTAATTTGCTAAACACTGAATTCCACTGCAAACAATCAGCCAAATAGACCCAAGCTAATGTTTTCTTCTTTTTCCTATTAATATTCTGACCTTTTTTCCAGGTTGGAAATGTCCAGTACTAGGGGACATGGATTTAAAGTAAAAGTGGGTAAGTTTAGAGGAGATGTGAGAGCCAGGTTTTTGACATAGCGGGTGGTAAGTGCCTGGAATATGCTGCCAGAGGAGCTGGTGGAGGCGGACAACATAACACCATTTAAGAGACAGCTTGAGAGATATATGAATAGGCAGGGAGTAAAGGGATATGGACCGTGCAGAGGCAAAACATTTTTAGTTTAGAAAGGCATCATGTGTCAACATAATTTTAGTAGGCTGGAGGGCCTGTTCCTCTGCTATTATTGTTCTTTGTTCTTTGTCCTTTGTTCTTGTTCTTATACTATCCCAAAGATTCCTTATTGGGTACTAGTCTGCAGGCTCTAGTTGTCATCCAGTACCTCCTCTGAGGGGTCACTCTTAGTGGAAAATTAAATTTGAATTTTTTTGCAAAGTCATGAAACTGTCCATTCCTACGCAATATTGAGAAGATTCCCTGAGCCAGAAGGTTTGTTCCATCTTCACCAGCTCCTATTTTTGCTTCAAGAAAAACAGAAATTGCTGGAAAAACTCAGAGAATTCAGAGTTAACATTTCAGGTCCAGTGACCCTTCTTCAGAACTGATGGTAGATAGGAAAAAGTTTTTTTATGCAGAAGATAGGTTGGGGGAGTGGATAAGGAGTAAATGCTAGGTGGAGATTGAGCCCAAAGAGAAACACATTTGAACAGACAAAGGAATGGATAATGGTCAGTCTATGAGAATGGATAGCGGGGTTAAAAAAAAAAAAAAAAAAAAAAAAAAAAAAAAAGTAATAGCAAAGCCATGTGATAGTAAGGCCTGATGTGTGTGTGTGTGTGTGTGTGTGTGTGTTGTGTGGGGGGGGGGGGTGGGGGTGGAACATGGAGAAGGTGCTCAAACCTTCAAATTGTTGAACTCAATATTGAGTCCAGAAGGCTGTCGAGTTCCCGAGTGGAAAATGAGGTGCTGTTCTTGAAGCTCACGCTGAACTTCGCTGGACCAAGCCTGAGACAAAGATGTTGGCCAGGGAACAAGGTGCTGTGTTAAAGTTGCAGGCAACGGGAAGCTCAGGGTCTTTTTAGCGGATAGAACGTGGATGTTCTGCAAAGTGATCATTCAATCTACGCTTCATTTCCCCAGTGTAGAGGAGACCACATTGTGAGCAGCGAAGGCAGTAGACTAGATTGAGTGAAGTGCAGGTAAAGCACTGCTTCACCTAGACAGTGAAACACCCTGCTCCACTACTCTTTCACTCCCAACACCCCTACACAGCCCAATGGCACCTTCCCCTGCAACCATAAAACATATAACACCTGCCCATTTATTTCCTCCCTCCTCAGTATCCAAGGGCCCAAAAACACTGATAGGTAAGGACAAGGGGACCCTGTCACTGCTGTGGGAGGAAAGAGAGGGGTATGGACTGAAGTAAGGGAGATGGGTCGGATCCAGCTGAGGGCCCTATCAACTAAGGTGCTGGGAAATCTTCAGTTGAGGAACATTTCAGAGGCCCACTTGTCACAGTTGGCATCATCAGAACAGATGTGACGGGGTCTGATGAACTGGGAGAATGGAATAGCCTTTGCAGGAAGCAGGGTGTGAGGATGTATTGTCAAAGTAACTGTGGGAGTCAGTTGGTTTATAGTGGACACTGCTGGCCAGCTTATCTCCTGAATGGGAATCAGATGTTGAGGAAGGGAAGAGAGGAGACAGAGATGGACCAGGTGAAGATGACAGTAGGGTGGAAATTGGAAGTGAAATTGATAAACTTTTCCAATTCCAGAAAAGTTGGTGAAGATGTGTGGAACTGTCAAGTTTTCCAGTTATTTAAATTCCTTGCCTTTAACTTTTGAAATGAAATAAAAAAGAGCCAGCTGTTAATAGAAAACTCAGTAATACAACTTTAATGTTTGTTTGTTGACATAAGCCTGGAAGCTATCAGTGTAGCATTATTACTGTTTACTCTCACAACTTATCAGTTTTCACAGTGGTGGTAGTATAGAATTCTGTACACTCTGGAATACTTTCAGCAGGTTGAAAGGTTGCAAATGTAGCCACACTGTTTAAGAAATAAGGGAATGAGAAATCTGTTAGCCTAATGTCAATAATACGAAACATGCTTGAATCTGTAATAGACAATGTGACAACAGGGCACATAGATAATAGTGGTAGGATGGAGCAGAGTGAATATGGATATATGGACGGGAAATCACAGTTGATAAGCCTTTGGAGATTTTGAGGGTATAACTACTGGAATTGATGAGGGAAAACTGGTGATATAGTATACTTAGATTTTCAGAAGGTTTTTGATAAGATCCCATACAAGTGGTTGGTAGATAAAATTAGAGCACAAGGGGTTGGGGGAATCTGCTGAGAAAAGGTTCATAGGCAGAAACCAGAGTAGGACCAAATGAGTCACTTTCTAGTTTATCGGTTGTGACTAATGGATACTGCAAGGATCAGCATTTGGGGTCCCCCGTTATTAAAGTTTATATCGGGGTTATGGGGGTTAAATATAATGTTTCCAATTTTGGAATGTGAGCTGTGAGGACAGTGAACAAACTTTCCACTGGGATATGGAGATGCCAAGTGATTGTGTACGAAATTGAGACAGGGACAACATGTGGAGAAATATCGTTATCAGTTTGGCAACAAAGCAGAAATGCAGGATGAAATTTTCCCATTTTTGTTTGAAGTGTGGGAAAGAGCATGTTGGCTAGTGACAAGTACATACCCTCACTGCCAGGAAACCTCACCTAATCAGCCATACGTCAGCTGCTTAAAGGCTGACAGCTCAGCAAGGGGAAGTATCTTGTTCTATCACATATCTGGGCACTGGTGACTTAGGTAAAGGATGGGGGGTGGGTAGGTGTTGAGGATAGCCTTCATTGATCAATCTCTTGCCCCAATCTCTGCATCTGATTGCCCTCAAATATGAGCAATTGGCGCTCCCCATTCCCACAAAAGCTGGCATGTAAGATGCCCCATTGACATGAATAGGGCAAAGTGAGTGGGTGGTAGATAATGGTGGATAGCGTGCCTAATTCTTTTTTTCACAAATGGGACTAGTCACAGAGCACTAACAACAGGCCTTTGAAACTGCCTGCGTGGGCACTTTCCAGACCGTAAAGCTGTTTACTGGGCCAGCTGGTTCGACTGCAGAATTGACTTGGCCTCTGGAATGAAAAGGGAGCCATTTTTAGCTGCTTTCCCCAAGTTGGGCATTGTCAAACTGGTAGACCTACCAACTTTGCACAGCTGACTCATGAGCAAAGATCTGGATAAAAGTGAATATGCATGGGCTATTTCCGTGTGAATGATCCAAAATCAATTTTGTCCCATTGTAACATCCATGGCTTCCAGCATAGGTCCTGTATCAGGAATAAAACGCTGCCAAATTTATTATTATACCTCCTCCAGCCTCTCAGGTCAATTGCAGAACTCCTATTGCCACCTAGGCTCAGACAAGCTAACTCAGCTTACAGCTTTGGAATTCTCTGGTCTGTAAATGCTCAGCATTAAAGAACAGAGACTTTTTGGATGCTCAAATGCACTAGATTCAATACAAGAGGACCAATAAAGTTCTGTAATGCACAGCAACTCAACATTACATATTGCATAGAAGAGGGTGCTGAATGAGAAAATTGGCATTTAGGTATTTGTTCACATTTTTCTGTTTTATATTTGTTGAATATTGATGGCATATTAGGTTATTACAGGATTGTTTCCTCATTTGGTTAATGTTGGTAAGATAGCTGTAAGATTCTTTTTGAAGTGGCTGATCTCAATCCAATTGATTTGGTCTTTGATCCTTTGCAAAACTGCGATAATAGGCTGCAAGTAGAGTCAACTGGGAATATACAGAGAGAAAGAATTCACTCCATAGTCACCTGGTTTTTCATAGACGGCTTGTTTTCCTTCACCATTTCTCTTCCCTTTAAACTTCCAGAGGGTCTGCAGTGGATGTTCTTTTTGTTTCAATATCATCAGTCAATACTGTAATAAAATCCATGTCATTCATGGATTATAGATAATGTCTAGATGAACTTTATTTGACCAGGGCCCATAACAATAAGATACTTGTGAACTGGGTGCGCCAATCTTGCGTATGCACCAACATAATTTCTCATATTATTAGGAAAGTGCGCTGAAGAGCACTTGGGTAAAGTGAGAACAATTCCAAACTTTCAAACTGGTTTATTTTGCAATTCAAATGTAAATTACAGAAAACCTTTTTTCACAGCACGACTTTTTCTCATCACTCTGTGCAACATCCAAGTCATAAATTATGATAACTTTGTTCTTTGAGATAGATTCGCTTTGCACTGCAAGGCAGAGTTGCACTTATGAAAATAAGTCACACTGCTACTTTCATGATTTCGAAATGTGCAAGAGAACCCTCAGTATTTTAAAACTGACACCAAAAACAATTTTAACCCAT
>NW_025970243.1:388-12614 GCF_021869965.1 Rhincodon typus | reverse complement strand
GGGGATTGGGGAGGGGGCAGGGAAGCGAAAGAGGCGGGCGCAGGAGGAGATAAGGGAGGGCATATCCAGCCCTCCCAGGCTCTGCCATTCAGAAAATTAAGGCCTTCTCTTTGAACATCGACACCTCAAACAAGCGTTTGATTTTATATTGAAATAGAAGCAGCTCTGTCCTCCAGCCGACACGGGACGGGCTACTGCCGCCCAGCTCAGCCAGGTCTCTGAGGACTCTGCGCAGGCGCACTAATGGTCACCTCCCATTTCTGCCTGAGGGCGGGGAAACTGTGGTCTTACGCGTCTCGTATTTTTTTGAATGGGCCGTTGGCGCTTGAAAGCAACCAATGAGGTATTACGCTCAGGTCGGGTCGGGTGAGGGCAGCGTTGCACGATTACTAGTGCTCTGTTTGCATCTGTTTGATCAGTAATCTCACCCCATGCCTCACAGCGTCTCCCTTTTACCCACCACATTGAGTAAGTAAACTTCTGCTCTCCGCAGTCCTAAGTGGACTGTCCCTTAGACTGTGACCCGAGTTGTCAATCATCCATCACTTTCCAGACGAAATATCTTTCTGCATATACCCAATCGAACCTTGGAAGCATTTAAGTTTGAAAGCGATCACCTCTTATTCTACTAAACTATTCTACTGGGACAAGGTGTAGAGCTGGATGAACACAGCAGGCCAAGCAGCGTCAGAGGAGCAGGAAGGCTGACGTTTCAGGCCTGACCCTTCTTCAGAAATGGGGGAGGGGAAGGGGGTTCTGAAATAAATAGGGAGAAAGGGGGAGGCGGATAGAGGAGACACAGGTCAAAGAGGCGGGGATGACGCCAGTAAAGGTGAGTGTAGGTGGGAAGTTAGGGAGGGGATAGATCAGTCCAGGGAGGACGGACAGGTCATGGGGGTGGGGCTTGAGGTGGGAGGAAGGACAGGTTAGGGAGGCGGGGACAAGCTGGGCTAGTTTTGGGATGCGGTAACGGGAGGGGAGATTTTGAAGCTTGTGAAGTCCACATTGATACCATTGGGCTGCAGGGTTCCCAAGCAAAATGAGTTGCTGTTCCTGCAACCTTCAGGTGGCATCGTTGTGGCACTGCAGGAGGCTCAGGATGGACATGTTGCCTGAGGAATGGGAGGGGGAGTTGAAATGGTTCGCGACTGGGAGGTGCAGTTGTTTATTGCGAACCGAGTGTAGGTGTTCCACAACGCGGTGCCCAAGCCTCTGCTTGGTTTCCCTGATGTAGAGGAGGCCACAGCGAATACAGTATACCACGTTAGCAGATGTGCAGGTGAACGTCTGTTTAATGTGGAAGGTTTTCTTGGGGCCTGGGATGGGGTTGAGGGGGGAGGTGTAGGGGCAGGTGTAGCACTTCCTGCGGTTGCAGGGAAAAGTGCCGGGTGTGGTCGGGTTAGAGGGGAGTGTGGAGCGGACAAGGGAGTCACGGAGAGAGTAGTCCCTCCGGAAAGCAGATAAGGGTGGGGAGGGAAAAATGTCTTTGGTCGTGGTGTTGGATTGTACATGGCGGAAGTGTTGGATCTGGAGGTTGTAGGGGTGGTACGTGAGGACGAGGGCGATTCTGTTTTGGTTGTTATTGCGGGAGGGGGTGTGAGGGATGAGTTGCGGGAAATGCAGGAGACGCAGTCAAGGGTGTTCTCGACCACTGGGGGGGGGGGGGAAGTTGTGGTCCTTGAAAAGCGAGGACATCTGAGATGTTCGGGAGTCGAATGCCTCATCCTGGGAGCAGATGTGGCGGAGGTGAAGGAATTGGGAATAGGGGATGGCATTTTTGCAGGAAAGTGGGTGGGAGGAGTTGTATTCTAGGAGCTGTGGGAGTTGGTGGGCTTGAAATGGATATCGGTTTTCAGGTGGTTGCCCGAGATGGAGACACAGAAGTCCAGGAAGGAGAGAGAGATATCAGAGGTAGTCCAGGTGAACTTAAGGTTAGGGTGGAAGGTGTTGGTGAAGTGGATGAACTGTTCGAGCTCCTCGTGGGAGCACGAGGCGGTGCTGATACAGTCATCAATGTAATGGAGGAAGAGGTGGGGTTTAGGGCCAGTGTAGGTATGGAAGAGGAATTGTTCCACTTAACCTACAAAGAGGCAGGCATAGCTTGGGCCCATGCGGGTACCCATGGCCACCCACTTTGTCTGTAGGAAGTGGGAGGAATTGAAAGAGAAGTTGTTGAGGGTGAGGACGAGTTTGGCTAAACGGATGAGGGTGTCAGTGGAGGGGGACTGGTTGGGCCGGCGGGATAGGAAGAAGCGGAGTGCCGTTAGGCCATCTGCATGGGGAATGCAGGTGTATAGGGACTGGACGTCCATGATAAAGATGAGGTATTGGGGACCAGGGAATTGGAAGTTTTGGAAGAGGTGGAGGGCGTGGGTGGTGTCACAGACGTACGTAGGGAGTTCCTGGACCAAGGGGGGAGGAAATGGAGTTGAGACAGGTGGAGATAAGTTCGGTGGGGCAGGAGCAGTTGGAGACAATGGGTCGACCAGGGCAGTCAGGTTTGTGGATTTTGTGAAGGAGATAGAAGCGGGCAGTGCGGGGTTGGAGGCTGTGGGTGGGAGGTCACCTGAGGTTGTGGATGGTTTGGGAGATGATGGTTCGGTGGTCGGGGGTGGGGTCATGATCAAGGGGGCGGTAGGAGGAAGTGTCCGAGAGTTGGGGCCTGGCCTCAGCGATGTAGAGATCAGTGCGCCATACTACAACTGCACCTCCCTTGTCCGCGGGTTTTATGGTGAAGTTGGGATTGGAGCGGAGGGCTGCACGTTCTGTGGGGGAAGAGATTGGAGTGGGTGAGAGGTCCTGCTGAACCTTCTGTGCACTCTCTCCAAAGCTTCTGCACTCTCTCCAAAGCTTCTGCACCCTTCTGATAACTAGATTGGCGAGCCATTGTTGCTCTACCTCTAGGGCAAGTATGTTTCCTTTAATTAAAGAGACTAAAACTTCACACAGTATTCCAAGTATGATCTCTCCATAAGGCTCTATGTAATTGCGGTAAAGCATCTATATGCAAAATGTCTTGTCATGCAGGCCACCATAATAGTTCTGTATAGTCATGTCTGGGCAGGCTATCTGAAGGAGTAATTCACCCATTGCCACACTCCCTAATATTTTCTCACCATAGTCTTGCACATTCTTCCTTTTCATATAATGATCTGCTGCCCCCTTGAATGCTTCCATTGAGTCTTCCTCCACTACATTATCAGGCAGTATCTTTCGTTCTGCAACCATTCATTGCGCAAAGAAGTTTTCCCTCATGTCACCATTGTGAATGCATGGAGTGTGGTATGGGGGACCCGATTTATGAATGTTCATCTTTGAAATCCTATATGTGGATGTAATTTTAAAGACGCAAATACAGACATTGTGTTCTGACTTGTGTACAAAATAGCTAGTGAATGGCAGATCATGCAGTTCTAATTCAGTAGAAATCTGGCATTGAGTCTGATGATGACCATGAATCCATTGTCAATTATTGGAAAAACCCATCTGGTTCACTAAAGTCCTTTTGGGAAGGAAACTGCCATCCTTATTTGGTCTGGCCTACGTGACTCCAGACCCACAGCAATGCAGTTGACTCTTAACTGCCCTCTAGGTTGGACGATAAATGCTAACCTAGCCAGTGATGCCCAAATCCTGTAAATGAAAATTTTTTTCAAAATAAACATTCCTTTTTGGCCAAGCAAGGAAAAGCCTGCTGTAATTACGTCTTCATGCAAAAGAGAATGTTATTTGAATGATGTAGTTGTAATTGTTGGCCCAAAGCCTTTCACTGAATTCAAGATACAAGACAAAAACAGAAATTGCTAGAGAAGCTCAGTGGGTCTGACAGGGTCTGCAGAGAAAAGCAAAGTTGTTTTGAGTCCAGTGACCCTTCTGCAGAATTTGCTGATGGAAGCATTAACTCCGCTTTCTCTCCACAGATGCTGCCAGACATCACCTGAGTTTCTTCAGCATCTGCAGTTCTTTTACTTTATTAACCTAATTGAAGGTGTTATCTCAGAGTTGGGCAGTGGTATGAAGATGCTGCAGTTTAATTTGACTATCCATCTCTTTGTAAATAAATTCGGTTGCTGGGCTAGCTGTCTTCTGACCTCTGCCTCCAAGGCGAAGGGTTATGATTCACTCTCACTTGAGAGTTGAAGATGATGCTTCAGTTCCGTACTAAGGGGGTGCTGCACTGTCATTCAGGGACTGAATGGAGCCTTATCTGCCACTCTGGTGAATGTATGAAACTCGGAGATCAAGTTTGAAGAGCAGTGGGAGTCCTGTATACTGCCAGTATATCTAGCTAATATCCCTTAGTCATCATGTTACTGTTTGCTGTGCACTTTAGCACAGTTACTACATATCAAAAAACTTCATTTCCTCTAAAGCACTTTAGGACTACTTGTAATCGTGGAAGGCTCGATATGACTGCAAGTCTTTTCACATACTTTGGAGCAGTGTGTGATTTACCTCTTTAGAATCCCCATCACCTCCAAGTCATCATGGTCTATTTAAATTTGGGAATTTCAGACCATGTATTATCCTATACCAGCTGTTTATCTTTGCAAGTTGTACTATTGTACCCACTTGCAGCTTCAAAGTCTCAAGTTATCTTATTTAATGACTGCAAATCCCCAGAACCTTCTCATTTGTTGAGTTGGTGGCAGTCCGGTAGGTCTTTGAGGAACATTGCTCCATAGGGGATTCCAGGGTGAAAGATGTGCAGTTAGTGAGTTGTCGTGGAAGGGCTAAGTGATGTGCGGAATGAATAGTTTTTAACAAGCTTTTGTGGGCTTTATTGGTGAATATGTGGGGAAGTGATGTTTGAGAGTAGCTTTAACAGCAGTGGTGCTTTTAATGTGCGCACTTTCTTTTTGTCTCCTTCTGTCTGTCTGACACAAAGCAATTCTCTGTCACTTCCTTAAGTTATCAAATATTTGCTGCGGTATTCACGAATTACCAGTAGTTTCCAGGGTATAGTTGAAGTATGATTTTTCTTATTTTCCAGATGTGAAGCTGCACCAGATTGATGGTGGGCTATTCAACTACTGATTGTGTCACAGTCAAATCATGTTCTCTTTGCAGTGACAAGATGGCCACTGGGAACAAAAAGTACCACGATATAACTAAAATATGTATCAATTGAGTAAGCCACCTCCAATACAATATAAATGTCTCGTAACCTCTGTTTCCAGGAGCTGTTGATCCTCCTGTGATTACAACCAGATTGTAGGCCTAAAAAGCCGACTTCTGCTCTATTTCCAATAGTTTATATTGGAACTTTGAATTCAGGCCTAGTTTGTCGAAATGCCTTTCGAGCTTATACCTACGCACTCGCAGAAAAATTAGTTGCCTGATGGGTAGATGTTACAAAGTATTTACACTATTGAGTGCACATTAGTGTGAGCAATACTTAAGTATAAGGACAGTAAAATGTTGCGTAAATGTTCATTAGGGTAACCTTTCTAATATCGAAGTGATTAGTTTTTAAAGCAAAAAATTTTAATGCACAATTATTGATAAACTTTAATCGGCTACATTTTTGGGTTTCTCTTTTTAAAGTCTGGTGCGAAGTTGAGTAGAGGGGACCTTTTCAACTTCAGGCATTAAAAATGCCTGAACAAAAATAGTAGAAACGTTCTGTTCAGGCAGTGTGTAGAGTGGGAAATGTCAGGTGAATATTTTCAGTCTTGGCAATAACGGGTCATTAACCTCTGATAGTAACCTAATGCACTTATCTCTGCAAATGTACAACCTGCATTGGTGTGTATGTAGTGCATTTTTCAGCTTTGGTTCATTAAAGTTGAACTTCAGTCTGGCTGTAACTGGGTTATGACAATTTTTCCTCAAATGTTCCTTCTAATCATTTGGACACATGTATTTTGAAACTTATCTAGATTCCATTTAACACCTGATACTGATATTTTAAAATAAATGCTGGAAGCAAGTCAGCAGTCTGCTGAGAGAAAGTGTTGATGTTTAGAGTTCTGTATGACTCCATAGATGCTGAGAACATAAATCTTTTCCAGCGCTTAAGCTGATGCTGGAAGTCTGAAATAAAAAAAACTAATTTTACTTTAAGACCTGATACTGCTTTGCTGTGTGATGTCTTTACCCAAAAAGAACGTTTCAGATGTAGTAGCATGAGGGAATTAGTGGCTGCTATCTCTACAGTAACCATTCTGTGGTGCTTCTTGAGTGAAAGATGGTAGTTAGGGCAGGTTCAGCCAACTATTCATCAGTCTCAAAGATATTGAATCAGACAGTGGAGAGAGAGCTGGAAAATTATAGGTAAATGAGTTTGTATATCTGCTCTAAATTCAGTGATCAGTAAAGTTTTGCATCTGTATAAAAGTAAGGTTTAATTGCATTTTTAAAATTACTATTGTCATTATTATAGCAGCATATACAATGTGATTCATGTAACAAACTAGAAGATGCTGCAGCATTTCAAATTGCATGGCTCAGCGTGAGCTTCCTGTTTTCATAATCAATTGTTTGTGCATTATAATGGTTTGCTTTTAAATTGGCTCTCAAGTTTTGAGTACGAGACCTGATAATGCAGGATGGGTGCTGATATTAACTTTGGGCTGAAATCCATAGAGCAGTGCTTATGGAGCTTGTCCTCTGAATGCTTGAAATATATTGTGACTCATTGCTTAAATGATCATACCCTCTGCTCTTAGGCATTTAATTAAGATTAGCTAATTCTACAGCTATGAAATAAAATGAACAGCATCCCAAAATGCTTTGCAGTCAATGAAGCACTTTGTGAAGTGTAGTTACTATTGTAGTGTAGGAAATCCAGCCAATAATTTGCAAGCTACCACAACTGGCAATAGCAAATCCGGTAATCTATTGTAGTTACATTTAGTGATAAACAACAATCAGGTTACTGGTGCAGATTCCTTGCTTTCCTTTTGAAATGGTATGTCAATGCCTTCTACATTGCCTGATTCAAAGCAGTACCCAAAGGGTTGCAGCACTTGCCCAGTCTTACAGATCAGGCTAGCAATTAATCATTTAAATATTTATATTTTGAGGCCAAGCCAGAAAATCTTCATGGCTGATTGTAAAATTAATTTCAGCATTAGAATGTTTACAGTTTTATTAAGGAATCTGTGCAGCACGGAGTTGTCCTATTTCAACTGGCTCAATAAATTGATGGTTCTGCTTAGATGCTACAAATGCTGGAGGTAACATCCTGGAGGAGAAATGGGCAGATTGATGAATTTGGTTAAGAATTTGGTTAAATAATATTTAGAATATTTAGTCTGCACCTGAATACCAAAACTAAACTAGAACACTCTACTTCAGTAAAGTTTTTTTTTTTAGTTTTGAGTATAACTTGTTTCACATCTAGGAGGAATTTAAAGCTTAGATTAGAGATACAAATGGAACTACAGGGCTCATTTCTATTGGGGAGAGAAAATTATTTGGAGGCTTTATGGTGCCTGTTGGGTTTTCTTCCTAAAACACCTCAATAATGTTGTAGGATAAATTTCCAAATGTGTTGGCACTTCAGGAAAAATGGGTTCTTGCATAATTTACAACCCTGATGCAAACTCCTAGCCACCCTCACTCCTTCCCCTTCCCCCTCCCCCAACGCATATGCACGGGTGCACAATGGTGGCCTGTCACAACCATCACTGCTGGCTAGTTAGATTCTGATCATGGCCAGCATCAACTCTAGCCTCCCAGCCTACTTCGGTGCCCTACAATTTGCCTACCAGCGAAATAGGTCCACAGCTGATGACATTTCCTTAACTCCACACTCATCCTGGGAACATCTAGATAACAAGGACACCCATGTCAAGCTCTTGCTCATTGACTGCAACTCCACTTTCAACACCATAATCCCTACCAGACTAATTTCAAAACTCCAAGACACAGGTCTTGGCTCTGCCCTGTGCAACTGGATCCTCAGCTTCCTGACTCCCAGACCAGAATCAATGAAGATAGACAACAGCACCTCCTCCACGATAACCCTCACACTGGTGCCCTGCGCGGTTGTGTTCTTAGACCCCTACTGTACTCCCTGTATATCCATGACTCTGTAATCAAATTCCATATGAGTGCCATCTACAAGTTTGCTGACCATATCACTGTGGTAGGACAAACAATGATGAGTACAAGAAGGAGATGGAGTGCCTGGTGTCATGGTGCAATGATAACAACCTGTTCAGTTGTGAAACAAAAGAATTGATCATTTCCTTCAGGAAGAAAGGAGGAAGACCTGTCCCTATCTATATCAACAGAGCTGAGGTGGGCAGGGTCAAGAGCATCAAGTTCCTAGGTGTAATGATAATCAACAATCAGTCCTGGGCCCCTAAAGCAGATGCCATTGTCAGGAAGGCACAACAGCACCTCTTCCTCGAGTGGCTTAGGAAATTTGGCATATTTCCAAGGACCCTGACCAACTTTTACAGGTGCACTATTGAAAACATTCTATCCTGGTGCATAATGGCCTGGTACAGCAACTGCTCTGCCCAGGACTGTAAGAAACAACAGGAAGTTGTGTGCACAGCCCAGACCATCATGGAAGCCAACTTCCTGTTTATGGACTCCATTTACACTTGTTGCCATGGAAAGGCTGCCAACGTCAAAGCCCCCTCCCATCCCAGTAATGCTGTCTTTCAACCTCTCCTGTTGGGCAGAAGATGCAGAAACTTGAACATACACACCAGGTTCAAGAACAGCTTCTTCCCTGCTGAATGGACTCTAATTTCAAATAATGTTCATCTTGTTAATGTCGATCTTGCTGTGCACCTCCTGTGCAGCCATAACCTTGTATGCCTCGCTCTAAGCATCCTGTGATCTGTTCCTCCTTGTCTGCTCTGATCGGCCTGTACTAGTCGCAAAACAAAGCTTTTCACTGTACTTTGGTTGTAGTCCAATGTACCCATCAAATCTGATTCACTCAGTCAGACTTCTGTCTCTGCAGGAACTTTAATATATTTGCTGAAGGTTTTGGTTCTTCTTGAAAATCCCACCCCTTTCTTAGTGTTGACACTTTGAAATGAGATGTGAACAAATGACTATGTGTAGAAGATAAATAACAGAATTCAGTGGATACCATTAGAAAAATGGAAGTGAATCTTTAAAAGTTTTTTAAAGACTAAGATTGTACCTCACTGAAGAATAGAAATTGGGGAGCACCAGGTTACATGCGCAGTGTGTAGTGAGCTAACTCTGTTCAGCTGGAGTGTCATTAGGGATGAGATGGAACGATAAGCTAGACAGGCTCCAACCTTGATTGCTGTGTAAATATTGTGAGGAAAAATCTATGTGGCAGAATAGCTGAACATCCAGCATTTAAAAATGTGAAGGATCATCACACTGTTTTTTAAAATTCATTCATGGGATGTAGGCTAGACCAGGATTTATTGCTCGTCCCTAATTGAGTAGAGGCAGTTGAGACTCTGGGGTCACATGTAGGCCAGACCTGCTGAGGATGGCAGATTCCTTTCCCTAAAGGACGGTATTGAAGCAGATGTGTCTTTTAGACAAGTGTTTTTCAGACAATCGACAATGGTTTATTGGTCATTATTAAACTCTAATTTCCGATTATCATTAAATTCAAATGCCATTGCAAGTTTCAAACCCAGGTCCGCAGAACATTACCTGGGTCTCTGGAGTAGTAGTCTAGAAATAATAACCACTATGCTATTGCCTGTAAAGTCAACAGTTCGACTGATGTACACATGCACCAGCAGTTCCGAGAACACCATTTCCCTGCTCCTGATGATGAGTATTAATTGTAGTTCATTGCCTCTTGTATTCAAAAGCCGAGCATTTTAATTTAGTATCTACTGAGCTAAGTTGACTCGATTAAAGGTGCAGTTGCTGCTTGTACTAATAATGAAGGCTGGGATTGGAATCCAAAAGTTCAAGTTAAATCACTGGTTTTACTATAAATGTACCTTGAAGTTGTTCTATGAAACTTTCTATTCTGATAACGTCTCTGCACTGTCTTGTAGTTGCTGCTGTGCTGGTGTCCTCCTGTAAACTCACAATGCTTATTCACTGTTGTATCTTGTTTCTTGTCCCTCAAAGAATCTTTCTTGCATCTTTCCTAAAATTGTTTGTGTCTTGGTAGCTGCCAGGGACACACGTTTCAGGCAAATGATCACTTTCTGGATATTTCCTAACCGTTCTGTTCAGGGATGTTATGGCACATCTCTGCAGCAGGTAGGACTTGAACCTGGGTATCCTGGGTCAGCGGTATGGACATTACCACTGCTGCACAAGTGACCCTGCTGATCACTTTCTAGATTCATCAAATAACCATCGTGGATATTACTATTCAGCTAGTCTGTTACTTTTTTTCAGGTTCCAGTCTATCGATGGTTCTTGCCCCTTTCCATCTTTTGAAGTTCTTCTAGTCCTACAACCTTCAGCTACATACTGCCATTTGCTGCCCCTGTCTCTTTTTTAAGGTGTCCCTTGCCTCTTTGCTCATGGATTAGTCTTTTTTCCTTTAACTGCCAAATTAAAATGCAACTTTCCGAATTACCATTTCAAACGTTCTCAATTTTCACCCTACCTGATTTTCTATTAGTCCTCTAATGAGCAGCTTTATTATATTGTCCTCCCAAATTTGTCATTGTGTCAGTGAATTTCCTTTTTTTTTCTTATTGCTTTCTATAATGAAAATATGCAATAGGTTGGAAGAGTTTCACTTGCTACGCATTGAGTAGGACAAGTTGGATTTAGTAACCAGAGCCAACTTCAGATGTGAAGATTAGTTTTAGAATGTGTAGATTGACGATGCTGGTTGAGAAATACCCTGTAATCCAGTAGATAGTAGACCTATCTGTTTTTTGCCCTTTGTGCTCACAGATGGTGTTTTTTATTTGCATTACCATCTTTGACTTTTAGCTAGTTTCAAATTTATAGATTTTGTGGAAGAAGTTTTCTTGTAAAAAGGTGAACACTACATTGGGTCAAACTAAGCAGGAGTGGAAGATAAAAGTTTTATTTTTGTACAAAATATGCATTTCTCAGCCACTATAATGTTATAATGCTTTCTTAAAAGTTTTAATACATTTTAGTGAAAGTTAGTGATGGAAGGATAATTCTGGCATGTGAAGCCATTTGGTCAATGTGCCAAAGGAACACTAGCCTAGTGGTAAAATTACTGGACTAGAAATGCCAAGGCCTGTGCTCATACTGGGGGGGGATATGGGTTCAAGTGCCACTGTGGCAGTTGAAAGAATTCCAATTCAATTAAGTAATTAATTTGGCTAATTTAAAATCTACAAGTTAATGCTAGTACGGTTAAATGATCAGGTATTGTCATTAAAAACCCATCTGGTTCCCTAATGTCCTTGCATGGCCTACATGTGACTCCAGATCACAGCAATGTGGTCAGCTCTTAACTGGCTACTGCATTGTTGCACAATTTAGAGGGCAGTTAGATTTGGACACCAAGAAAGGTGCTAATAATCTGAAAGAGCTAACCAACTGAGTAGGTGAGGATGCAAGTATCAAAGTTGTTCCTTTTTGTGGAGCTTCAAGGACCAATAAAGAGAACCTGAATGTTTTGAGTTGATGGGATAGTAACATTGAAATTGGGCGTCATTGAATTTGGTCTGTGTCGGTGATTGAAAAGAGGCCAAGGAATTAAGGGTTTTGATTAGAATTTTGGCAGAACTTTACAGGTCATCTGAACATTCAAAGCTCTGGTTTCTGCTGTGCAACTGTTAGATTGTAAGCAATGTTGGAGAGGTTTAGATCTGGATGTCACGTGCATGTGGAAGCTGACCCCATGCTTGATGCAGATGATCATATCATGGGGCCACGTGTAGACCAAAGAGAATCAGAGAAAGTGTTTTTGAGGATACCCAGGATATGGAATGGATGAGAACATTCTACTAAGTAAGCTGGTACCAAGGAAGTGGAATTTGAAAGAAGATAATGTTCAGAAGTATGGAACACTTTGATAATCAAGGAAGATGAGTAAAAGACAATAGTTGCAATCAAAGATTGACTATTATCAAGACAGTTGACCAGTGACAAACTGGGAATCAGAAAAAATAGTCAGAGGCAAATGTGCAGTTGTAGTAACAATGTATTCTTAAAATTTTCTCAAAGTGGGAAGGACAAGTGAAACAATCGGCAAAGTGGGGAAGATAGAATAACTGTGGTGACGATAGAATAACTGGTGACAACCTGGGAAAAGTACTGTTGTTAAATGTCAGATTTAAATGCCAGAAAAAGATGGTTTAATATTCAGAAT
>NW_025970243.1:0-288 GCF_021869965.1 Rhincodon typus | reverse complement strand
ATGCTGGAGAATCTGAGATAACATGGTGTAGAGCTGGATGAACAGAGCAGGCCAAGCAGCATCAGAGGAGCAGGAAAGCTGACGTTTCAGGACCTGCATCGGCAGTTTCTACTATCTCTCCCTAGATTATGTCCTCATTTGTTTTTGAGGTTCTTAACTGAAGCTGAAATTGTCATCATTGAAGGTATACCAAATAAAATATGCAAACTGGCACAAAATCTGATAGCCCTTCATAACCTTTTTGAGGCATTCCACTCCCGGACATCCCAGATGTCCTCGTTTTTCAAG
>NW_025970242.1:0-12616 GCF_021869965.1 Rhincodon typus | reverse complement strand
TAGGGTTTGTTTGCAGGAGGCTGTTTATTTATGGGTAGCTTTGTCTTTTTAGGGTTATTTGTAAGGGGCCCTGTCTTACGGATAATTTACAGGTGGGCTAAGTGTTGGGGTGTAATTAAAGGTGCTCAGTGTTTTCGGATTTATTGAGAAGGATCCCTGTGTCTTACCTTATACTTCCTGGGCAATGTGTGTGAGAGTTCATTTAAAAGGTTCTGTGTATTTGAGCGTTTAATTACAGGGGTCTCTGTTATTGAAGTTTGTTTAAATAGGACTCTGTGATTTAGGTGTTATTTACAGTGAAGTCCGCTTTTTACAGGTTATTGAAAGGGGTCTCTGTGTTTAAGGCCCTCTGTGCAGGCGGCTTCGTGTTTAAAGTCCCAGAGTACGGCTGAATCTGGGTTCGGTTTGGGCCTGAGACTATGGCTCGTGTAGGATGAGGCCAGCATTAGGGCTCAGGGTTATGGTTTGGGTTAGGCTTTGGGCTGAAGTCAGGCTTCGGGCTGAAGTTAGGCTTCGCGCTTCCGCGGGTGCTAGCGTTCGGGCTGAATCTAAGGTTAAGGTTAGGGATATATCTGAGAGTGGGGAGAAAGAAAGCAGCTTCGCACACCGAGAGCCGGAGGGAGAGCAACTGCGTATACTACAGGAGACTCGGGATGTATTGTAAACTTAACAGGTCAAATAGTATTACAGATTCATATGATCCCATTACCAGGAGGCACTGCCACAGAACGGACCCGCTAACAATGAGGAATTTGCCTGGTCCAGGCAAGTATTGAAGCACTGACAGAGGGACAGAACTGCTGGATAGCATTATAATCAGAGAGTCAATACTGAGGTAGCGCTTCATTGTAAGAGGGTCAGAACTGAGGAAGTGCCTGACATTTATAGGGTCTGTAATGAGGTAATGCAGCAACACCAGAGGGTCAGAACTGTTGGGGTGCATTATTGTGAGACGGTCATGACTGAGCTGGTGTCTTATTCTCAAGGGGTTAGACTTATGGGAGTGCCACACGATTGCAGCACTGTGACAATGTCAGACTGAGGCACTCCCTCATTGTCAGATAGTCAGTACTGTCAGAGATTCAGTACTGAAGCAGTGCCTCATTGTCAAATGGTCGCACTGAGCTATTGCAGCAGTGTCAGTTGGTTGGAACTCTGGGAGTGTATCAGTCATAGTGTCAAGAATGAGGCTGAGCCTGATTCTCAATTCTTACTGGGGGAGTGCTACATAACTAAATTACATATTTTTTTTAAATGGAGCATCGGTTGAATGTGATCCTCTGAGAATTGTGCACTCATTCAGTACTGACACTACAACATAGAGGGACAGCCTCAAGCGGACCGTCTGACAATGAGACATTCTCTCAGGACAATAATCTTCAATTGTAAACTAATCTGTAATACTACTTGACCTGTTAAGTTTACAAAACATCCCGAGTCTCCTGTAGATTACGCAGTTGCTCTCCCTCTGGTTCTGTCTCTGGTTATGCGAAGCTTTCTTTCTCCCTGCCCCCAGAAATAACCCTACCCTAAACCTTAACCCGAGATTCAGCCCGAACGCTAACCCTTGCAAACGGTCTGAGCCTCACCTCAGGCCAAACCCTGAGCCTTCGCCTCAGGCCCGACACAAACCATAACCCTCAGCCCCAGCGCTGACCCTCACCTCACCTCTAATGCCAGCCTCAGCCCTGCACAAAAGCCCTCAAACACCGAGCCGCCTGTAAATATACCCTCAGAAACGCCTTTCAATAACCCGTAAAACGCGGAGCTCACAGTAAATAACCCCTAAAATGTAGAGCCCCATTTAAACAAATCTTAAAAACAAAGCCTCCTGTAATTATACCCTCAAACACACGGACCCCTTTAAATGAACTCTAACACACATCACCCAGGAAGTAGAAGGTAAAACATAGGACCCCCTCTAAATAAATCCGAAAACACTGAGCACCTGCAATTACACTCCACACTCAGCCCACCTGTAAATTATCCGTAAGACAGGGCCCCTTACAAATAAACTTTGAAAAGATAGACGTACCTATAAATAACAGTCCCCGGTAAATTAACCCGAAGACAGAGACGCCTTTCAGTAACCTGTAAAACAAAGACCACTATAAATAATCCCTAAAACACAGAACATCGTGTACAGATACCCTAAAACACAGACATCCCTGTGAATGTACTCTGAAACACACAGCCTCCTGTAAATATTCTCCGAAGCAGAGTCTCATTTGAAAAAATGCTAAAAACAGAGCCCCCTCTATATACACCCTTAACACAGGGACCCCTTTATATATAACCGAAGAAAGGTCCCTCAGGAAATAAAGTGGAAAAGACAAAGCCCCCAGTGAGGAACCATAAAAGACCGACTCCCCTGTAAATAAAGTGTAAAATATAGATCTCCCAGCAAATAAACCCTGAAACAGTGCCCGCTGCAAATCCTCCCTAAAACTAAGCCTCCTGTAAATAAACTCTCAGAGGAGACCCTCAAACACAGAGCCTCCAATTAATAAAGCCTAAAACACAAGCTCACTGTAAATCAACACTAAATAGCACAGCTCCCAGTACAGCACGGCGAATTGTTCGGATTGAGATAATACATCATAGTCTGAGGCAATGCCTCTTTGACAAAGAGTCAGTAATGGGGAGGTGTAGTGTTGTCTGATGGTCATTGTTGAGGTAGAGCCACATTGTAATAGAGTCAGAATTGAGGGAGCGCCTCATTGTACTAGGGTCAGGACTGAGGGAGCGCCTCATTGTCAGCGGGTCAGGACTGAGGGAGCGCCTCATTGTCAGTGGGTCAGGACTGAGGAAGCGCCTCATTGTCAGCGGGTCAGGACTGAGGGAGCGCCTCATTGTCAGCGGGTCAGCACTGAGGAAGCGCCTCATTGTCAGCGGGTCAGGACTGAGGGAGAGCCTCATTGTCAGCGTGTCAGGACTGAGGGAGCGCCTCATTGTCAGCGGGTCAGGACTGAGGGAGCGCCTCATTGCCAGCGGGTCAGGAATGAGGGAGCGCCTCCTTGTCAGCGGGTCAGGACTGAGGGAGCGCCTCATTGTTAGCGGGTCAGGACTGAGGTATTTGAAGTCGGCCAATCATGGGCGTCGGTCCTTTTATTCGTTTAAAGTTAGAGAATGCCAGAAAGATTATCAACCCTGCATGATTTGACTGGGTTGGGAATTACTTAATGACAGCAGAAAGTTCAGTCGCCTAATTACCGCGGCTGACTCTTGAGATTTCACTATTGCTGGTTTACTCATTCTTTCATTCAATTTCATGGAAGCGCTATTTTGAGAGTAGCTTTCTTCAAGGGTTACGCGGCCCATGTTCAATATGTATCGAACCGAGACGTGGTAAGGCAGAAGACTTGTCTGATGTCCCGCAAGATATTCAAGTCCTGGGAGACGTTTGTTGAGGGCTTATTAATATTATAATTTTTCATAGTTTCAGGTGACACGGTGGATGGGATCGTATCGTTCTGAATAGATTAGAAAATTAACACATACTCAGGGATTGACTCTGATGTAGACACAAGTTTGGACATTGTTAGCAACAAGGGTTCAAACTGTGAAAAGGCAGTAATGGGGTGTAAGGAACATTTTAATTTCGTTTCCTTTTATCAGTGAAAATAATGACAAGAATGCAGTTTTATGAATGAATGAATCAAATGCGGTAATAGTAAACACAGTACGCTAATAAGTGGTCAGTAAAGATATGAATGAATGAGGGCGCGAGATTGGTCATATGGAGCGCTTGTGGGTGCATTGGTAAAGAGGACCTTTAGTACAACAGTAAAGAGGCTTATGATACAGTGTCACACAAAAACCACAGAAAAGGATATTTTAAGGCGATTGACCCTGTATTACTAAACACACGCCAGCCAGACTCCGGGAGCCTTGTTAAGTGCTAACCGATATGAGTAAACAGGGCAGACCACAGGATATTCAGGGGCAAAGGTTGTAAGATAAGCAAGTGACCACATGAGCGAACGGTTACTGCGTGTTTGAATCCGACTGGTAAATATGTGATACATAACCATTTGATCGAACTGACTGCCTCGTTAATTGAAAACCGAAGGAACTGCAGATGCTTTAAATCAGGAACAAAAACAAAATAACTGAAAAGTCTCAGCAGGTCTGGCAGCATTTGTGAAGGCAAAAACAGTTAACGTTTAAGGTTCGTGTGCAGGGTGCTCTGTGTTTTGGATTATTTACAGGGGCCTCTGTTTTAGGGTTTCTTTAGAGATGGCTCTGTGTTTTCTGGTTTCTTACTGGGTTCTCTGTCATTTACATTTTACTTCCCGAGGGACATTTCATAGGTTATATTTAAAGGGGTCTCTGTGCTTGAGTGTATTTACAGGGGGCTCTTTTTCGCGTTTTTTTAAACGAGATTCTGCTTCGGAGGTTACTTACAGAAGGCTTTGTGTTTCACGGTTCATTTACAGGGATGTCTATGTTTTAGGGATTATTTATAGTGTGCTCCGTGTTTTACAGTTATTTGAAAGGGGTCTCTTTCTTCGGGTTTCTGAACGGGGGGCTCTGTGTCTTCGGGTTTCTGTACCGGAGGCTCTATGTCTTCAGTTAGGAGTTGGGCTGAAGCCAGGTTCGGTTTAGGACTAAGGCTATGGTTAGTGCAGGGATGAGGCTTGCGTTATAGGGCTGAGGGTAGGTGTTAGGGCTGAGGCTAGAGTTAGAGGTAAGGTTAGGGTCAGCGTTGGGACTGAGGGTTATGGTTTGGGTTAAGACTGAGGTTAGGATTTGGGCTGAGGTTGGACTTCGGGTTTACATAAGTGTTAGCGTTCGGGCTGAATCTAGGGTTACAGTTACGGCGAATGTTATTTCTGAGGGTGGTATGGAATAAAGCAGCTTCGCATAACCAGAGGCAGAGCCAGAGGGAGAGCAACTGCGTATTCTACAGGAGACACGGGAAGTATTGTGAACTTAACAGGTCAAATAATATTACAGATTAATTTACAATTAAAGATTATTGCCCTGAGGGAATGCCTCATTGTCAGAGTGTCTGCCTGAGGCTGTCCCACTTTGTTGTAGTTCAGTACTGAAGGAGTGCAACATTGTCAGAGAATGAAATTCAGGACTTTACCATTTACTGTATAAATCCTAACTTGGTTTGACTTTCCAAAGTGCACACATGTATCTGTATACAATTGTATTTACCAATCCTCAGCTCACTTGCCCATCTGATCGAGAAGCCTCTATAAATTTGGATAACCTTCTTTGCTATCAGTGACATCTCCTACATTTGCATTATCCACAAAATTACTCATCATGCCTTGTACATTCACATCGAGATCATTCACAGAAGTAACAAATAACAAAGGTCCCAGCACCCACCCCGTGGCACATAACTGCTGCAATACCTCCAGTGTGGACCCTTTGACAATGAGGCACTGCTTCAGTACGGAAGCTCTGACAGTACAGACTATCTGACAATGAGGCACTCCCTCAGTCTGACATTCTCACAGTGCTGCAAACTTTTGGCACTCCAACATGTCTGACCCCTTTCGAATGAGACACTGCCTCAAGATTGACCCTCTCACAATAATGCACCCAACAGTTCTGACCCTCTGGTGCTGCTGCATTACCTTAATACAGATCCTATAAATGTGAAGCACTTCCTCAGTTCTCACCCGCTTAAAAAGAGGCGCTACCTCATTATTGACTCTCTGACTCTCCAGCAGTTCTATCCCTCTGACAGTGCTTCAGTACTGACCTGGAACCGCTAACAGGGTCTCATTTTCCTCACTGGTAGTAGGAACTGCAGATGCTGGAGAATCTGATATAACAAGGTGCAGAGCTCGATGAACACAGCAGGCCCAGCAGCATCAGAGGAGCAGGAAGGCTGACATTTCGGGCCGAGACCCATCTTCAGAAATGGGGGAGGGGAACAGGTTTCTGAAATAAATAGGGAGAGAGGGAGTGGCGGATAGAAGATGGATAGAGGAGAAGATAAGTGGAGAGGAGACAGACAGGTCAAAGAGGCGGGGATGGAGCCAGTAAAGGTGAGTGCAGGTGGGGAGTTCGGGAGGAGATAGGTCAGTCCAAGGAGGACGGACAGGTCAAGGGGGCGGGCTGCGCTGGTTTTGGGATGCGGTAGGGAGAAGGGAGATTTTGAATCTTGTGAAGTCCACACTGATACAATTGGGCTGCAGGGTTCCCAAGTGGAATAAGAGTTGCTGTTCCTGCAACCTTCGGGTGGCATCATTGTGGTACTGCAGGAGGCCCAGGATGGATATGTCGTTTGAGTAATGGGAGGGGGAGTTGAAATGGTTCGCGACTGGGAGGTGCAGTTGTTTAGTGCAAACCGAGCGTACGTGTTCTGCAAAGCGGTCCCCAAGCCTCCGCTTTGTTTCCCCGATGTACAGGAGGCCACAACGGGAACAGCGGATGCAGTATACCTCTTTAGCAGATGTGCAGATGTGGAAAGTCTTCTTGGGGCCAGGGTTGGGGTTGACGGGGGAAGTGTAGGGGCACGTGTCGCAATTCCTGCGGTTGCAGGGAGAAGTGCCGGGTGTGGTGGGGCTGGAGGGGAGTGTGGAGCGGACAAGGGAGTCATGGAGAGAGTGGACCCTCCCGAAAACAGAAAAGGGTGGGAGGGAAAAATTCCTTTGGTGATAGGGTCGGATTGCAGATGGTGGAAGTGTCGGACACGCTGTCAGACCTCCTGAGCTTTTCCAGCAACTATGTTTTTGTTCCTGATTTTGCTGCATCCGCAGTTCCTTTAGTTTTTACCGTGTTTTAGTGTTTATATACAGGGGGCTCTGTATTTCAGTGTTTATACACTGAGGCTCATGTGTTTTAGGGGTTATTTACCAGGGGCTGATGAAGTTGTTTGGAATAACTTGCTTATTTCAGCTGGATAAGCATATCAGAAGACCAAAATCTCACCTTCACCAAATGACCTAACTTTTGATGCTTGTTAAATTAAAATGCTTTTTTCAGCGAGTTTAGCACGTGAGAAGCCAAAAATCAGCACTTCACCATGTGACACAATTTTTTAAAGTTCGTTTGACTAACATGCTTATTTCAGCGAGTTAAGCACTTCAGAAGATCAAAATCTCAACTTCACCAAATGACTTAATTTTTAATGCTGTTTTGACTAACATGCTTATTTCAGTGAGATAAGCACTTCAGAAATCAAAAACCTCAACTTCACCATCTGACGTAATTTTTGATACTGTTTTGACTAACATGCTTATTTCACTTAGATGAGCACTTCGGAAGATCAATCTCAACTTCACCAAATGACTCAGCTTTTGATGCTGGTTGGATTAAAATGCTTCTTTCAGCGAGTTAAGCACTTCTGAAATGCAAAATCTGAACTTCACAAAATGACTCAAGTTGAGATGTTTGATTGACAAACATGCTTATTTGAGTGAGATAAGCACTTCATAATTCAAAAATCTCAACTTCATCAAATGACCTAATTATTGATGCTGTTTTGACTAACACACTTATTTCTCTCAGATAATCACATCGGAAGAACACTATCTCAACTTCACCAAATGAGTTGGTTTTTGATGTTGGTTTGAGTGACACGTTGATTTCTTTGAGATAAGCACGTCTGAAGATCATAATCTCAACTTCACCAAATGACTCAGCTTTTGATGCTGGTTGGATTAAAATGCTTCTTTCAGCGAGTTCAGCACTTCTGAAGTTCAAAATCTGATCTTCACAAAATGACTCATGTTTAGATGTTTGTTTGACGAACATGCTTATTTGAGTGAGATAAGCACTTCATAATTCAAAAATCTCACCCTCACCAAATGACTCAACTTTTGATGCTGGTTGGAATAAAATGCTTATTTCAGCGAGTTAAGATCCTCAGTAGACCAAAATCTTAGCTTCACCAAATGACTCAACTTTTGATGCTGGTTGGAATAAAATGCTTATTTCAGCGAGTTAAGATCTTCAGTAGACCAAAATCTCACCTTCACCAAATGATTCAAGTTCTGATGTTGGTTTGACTAACATGATGATTGTAGAGAGTTATGCACTTCAGAAGTCACAAGTCTCAACTTCACCAAATGACTCAACTTTTGATATTGTTTTGAATAACGTGCTTATTTCAGCGAGATAAGCATACCAGAAGACTAAAACCTCACCTTCACCAGAAGACTTAACTTTTGGTGCTGGTTAAATTAAAATGCTTTTTTCAGCAAGATAAGCACCTGAGAAGCCAAAAATCTGAACTTCACCAAATGACCCATTTTTTTATGTTCGTTTGACTAACATGCTTATTTCAGCGAGTTAAGCACTTCAGAAGGCTAAAATCTCAACTTCACCAAATGACTCAGCTTTTGACACTATTTGGATTAAAATGCTTCTTTCAGCGAGTTAAGCACTTCTGAAGTCCAAAATCTGAACTTCACAAAATGACTCAAGTTGAGATGTTTGTTTGACAAACATGCTTATTTGAGTGAGATAAGCGCTTCATAATTCAAAACTCTCAACTTCATCAAATGACTTAATTATTGATGCTGTTTTGACTAACACGTTTATTTCTCTCAGATAATCACATCGGAAGACCACTATCTCAACTCACCAAATGAGTTGGTTTTTGATGTTGGTTTGAATGACACGTTGATTTCTTTGAGATAAGCACGTCAGAAGATCAAAATCTCAACTTTACCAAATGACTCAACTTTTGATGTTGGTTTGACCAACATGCATATTTGCGGAAGATAAGCACTTCTGAAGGCAAAAAATTCAACTTCATCAAATGACTTAATTTTTGATGCCAGTTGGATTAAAATGCCTATTTCAGCGACTTCAGGACTTCCATAGACATATACCTGAACTTCACGAAATGAATCAATTTTTGATGTTGCTTTGACAAACGTGCTTATTTCAGTCAGATAAGCATATCAGAAGACCAAAATTGCAACTTCACCCAAACACTCAACTTTTGATGCTGGTATGACTAAAATGATTATATCAGTGATAAAACACATCAGAGGTCAAAAATCTCACCTTCACCAAATGACTTCGTTTTTTTAATGCTGTTTTGACGAACATGCTTATTTCACTCAGATACGCACATCACTAGACCTAAATGAACTTCAACAAATGATTCAAGTTGTGATGTTGGTTTGACTAACATGATTATTTGAGTGAGACAATCACTTCAGAAGTCAAAAATCTCAACTTCACCAAAGGACCTAACTTTGCACGCTGGTTGGACTAAAATGCTTATTTCTTTGAGACAAGCACTTCAGAAATCAAAAATCTCAACTTCACCATCTGACGTAATTTTTGATACTGTTTTGACTAACATGCTTATTTCACTTAGATAAGCACTTCGGAAGATCAATATCTCAACTTCACCAAATGACTCAGCTTTTGATGCTGGTTGGATTACAATGCTTCTTTCAGCGAGTTAAGCACTTCTGAAGTCCAAAATCTGAACTTCACAAAATGACTCAAGTTTAGATGTTTGTTTGACAAACATGCTCATTTGACTGAGATAAGCACTTCATAATTCAAAAATCTCACCTTCACCAAATGACTCAACTTTTGATGGTGGTTGGAATAAAATGCTTATTTCAGCGAGTTAAGATCTTCAGTAGACCAAAATCTCACCTTCACCAAACGACTCAAGTTCTGATGTTGGTTTGACTAACATGCTTATTGCAGAGAGATAAGCACTTCAGAAGTCAAAAATCGGAACTTCACCAAATAACTTAATTTTGATGTTGTTTTGAACAACGTGCTTATTTCAGCGAGATAAGCATACCAGAAGTCTAAAACTTCACCTTCACCAAGAGACCTAACTTTTGGTGCTGGTTAAATTAAAATGCTTATTTCAGCAAGATAAGCACCTGAGAAGCCAAAAATCTGAACTTCACCAAATAACGCAATTTTTTTATGTTCGTTTGACTAAGATGCTTATTTCAGCGAGTTAAGCACTTCAGAAGGCTAAAATCTCAACTTCACCAAATGACTCTGCTTTTGATACTGGTTGGATTAAAATGCTTCTTTCAGCGAATTATGCACTTCTGAATTCCAAAATCTGACCTTCACAAAAAGACTCAAATTTAGATGATTGTTTGACAAACATGCTTATTTGAGTGAGATAAGCACTTCATCTTTCAAAAATCTCAACTTCATCAAATGACTTAATTGTTGATGCAGTTTTGACTGCACGCTTATTTCTCTCTGATAATCACATCGGAAGACCAATATCTCAACTTCACCAAATGAGTTGGTTTTTGATCTTGGTTTGAATGACATATTGATTTCTTTGAGATAAGCACGACAGAAAATCAAATTCTGAACTTCACCAAAGGACCTAACTTCGGACGTTGGTTGGACGAAAATGCTTATTTCTTTGAGATAAGCACTTCATAATTCAAAAATCTCACCTTCACCAAATGACTTAATTTTTGATGCTGGTTGAATAAAATGCTTATTTCAGCGAGTTAAGCACTTCAGTAGACATAAATCTGAATTTCACCAAATGACTCAATTTTTGATCTTGTTTTGACTAAGGTGCTTCTTTCAGTTAGATAAGCATATCAGAAGACCAAATTCGCAACTTCACCAAAACACTCAACTTTTGATGCTGGTATGACTAAAATGCTTATTTCAATGATATAAGCACATCAGAAGTACAAAATCTCACCTTCATCAAATGACTTAATTTTTTTTTAATGCTGTTTTGACTAACATGCTTATTTCACTCAGATAAGCACTTCAGAAGACCAAAATCTGAACTTCAACAAACGACTCAAGTTTTGATGTTGGTTTGACTAACATGCTTATTCAGCTATTAAAACAATTCAGAAATCAAAAATCTCAACATCAACAAATGACTTAATTTTGATGCTGTTTTGACTAACATGCTTAATTCACTCAGATATGCAGATCAGAAGACCAATATCTGAAATTCACCAAATGAGTTATTTTTTGATGTTGGTTTGAATGACATGCTTATTTCATTGAGATAAGCACGTCTGAAGATCAAAAGCTCAACTTCACCAAGTGAATCAACTTTTGCTGTTGTTTTGACTACCATGCTTATTTCGGCGACTTAAGCACTTCAGAAGATGAAAATCTCAACTTCACCAAATGACTCAACTTTTGATGTTGTTTTGACTGACGTGCTTATTTCAGCGAGTTCAGCACTTGAGAAGACTAAAATCTGAACTTCTCCAAATGACTCAATTTTTAATGTTGTTTAGACTAACATGCTTATTTGAATGAGATAAGGACTTCAGAAGTCAAAACTCTCAACTTCACCAAATGATTTAATTTTTAACGCTGTTTGGACTAAAATGCGTCTTTCAGCGAGATAAGCAAATCAGAAGAAAAAACTCTGAAATGCACCAAATGACTGAATTTTTGATGTTGGTTTGACTAACATGCTTATTTCAGACTTTTAAGCACTTCTGAAGGCAAAAATCTCAACTTCACCAAATGACTTAATTTTTGATGCTGGTGGAATTAAAATGCTTATTTCAGCAAGTTAAGCACTTCAGTAGACACAAATCTGAATTTCACCAAATGACACAATTTTGATCTTGTTTTGACCACGGTGCTTATTTCAGTCAGATAAGCACATCAGAAGACCAAAATCGCAACTTCACCAAAACTCTCAACTTTTGATGTTGGTATGACTAAAATGCTTATTTCAGTGATATAAGCACATCAGAGGTCAAAAATCTCACCTTCACCAAATGACTTAATTTTTTTATGCCGTTTTGACTAGCATGCTTATTTCACTCAGATAAGCACTTCAGAAGACCAATATCTGAACTTCACCAAATGAGATAGATTTTGATGTTGGTTTGAATGAGATGCTTATTTCATTGAGATAAGCACTTCAGAAGATGAAAATCTCAACTTCACCAAATGACACAACTTTTGATGTTGATTTGACTAACTTGCTTATTTCAGCGATAGAAGCAGAGCAGAAGACCAAAATCTCAACTTCAACAAGACACTCCACTTTTTATGCTGTTCTGACAACATTCTTATTTCAGTGAGATAATTACTTCAGAAGACCAAAATCTGCACTTAACTAAATGACTCATATTTTGATGTTGGATTGACTATCAGGCTTGCTCCAGTGAAATAAGCACTTCAGAAGTGAAGAATTTCGACTCCACCAAATGACTCAACTTTTGATGTAGTTTTGTGTAACATGTATATTTGAGTGAGGTCAGCACTTCAGAAGTCCAAGATAAGAACTTCACCAAATGACTCAAGTTTTCATGTTGGTTAGACTAACATGCTTATTCAACGATTTAAGCACTTCAGAAATCATCAATCTCAACATCATCAAATGACTTAATTTTTGATGCTGTTTTGACTAACATGCTCAATTCACTCAGATAAGTAAATCAGAAGACCAATAACTGAAATTACACCAAATGAGTTAGTTTTTGATGTTGGTTTGAATGACATGCTTATTTCATTGAGATAAGCACGTCTGAAGATCATAATCTCAACTTCACCAAGTGACTCAACTTTAGATGCTGTTTTGACTGACATGTTTATTTCAGCGAGTTAAGCACTTCAGAAAGCTAAAATCTCAACTTCACCAAATGACTCAACTTTTGATGCTGGTTGGATTAAAATGCTTCTTTCAGCGAGGTAAGCA
>NW_025970241.1:0-12616 GCF_021869965.1 Rhincodon typus | reverse complement strand
GATACATAGTTAAGATGCCTCAATCTACTGCTGGAAGGTGTAATTGACTAGATAGTTCTTTTCGGCCAGCATAGACAGAAGGAGCCAAATGGACTTCTTCCAGGCCATAAATCTATAGCATTCGTATGACATCTTGCAACAGTGCACAGTAACAGTGAATGACGATGCGAAGAAAGTTGAGGGTGGTGAGGTGGAGGTGGCATTAAGTTAAACACGTATTAAAAACTTTTTACAATTTTAAAATTTGCAAGCCAAATCACCAAACAAGAAATAATGGTGACAACATTTTACATGAAATTTGATTTGAACAAGCAAGAGCAGAACCATAATGTACATGGGCCACTTGAAGTGAATAGACATCTAAACCAAAAGTGACAGCATTTAAAATTAAGTCAGGAAAGCTGGCAGACTGCTTGACTGAATAGTAGAAAGCTGGGTCACAGTTAAAAAAATTCTGGAGGTCAGCTGATGAAAACAAAATCTGAAGAACTGAGCTGGATATAACACAAAAGTAAAATATGGTAGATTCCACAGATTAGAAATAAAACAGAATTTGCTGAAAATAGTCAAAAGATGTACCAGCATCTGTGGAGAAAGAAACGAAATTAAGATTCCAGGTTGCTGGCCTTTCAAACAAACGAATAGACTCAGGTATTTTTGAAAGTAAACCTTGTTTTATAATCCCCCACTTACTGTGACAAGGAACAAAACCCTTTTTTAAAATGGTGCATTTGAAAATTTGCCAAAGTAAAGCAGGAAACATACTGACGTTGGCTCCTTGGAAAAATCTTTCCACAGACCATGCTTTAACTTTTCCAGAGGTTTTCTGAAGAAGGATCTAGGCCCGAAATGTCAGCTTTCCTGCTCCTCTGATGCTGCTTGGCCTGTTGTGTTCATCCAGCTCTACACCTTTTAACTTTTCCAGCTGGTCTTAAAACCATTTTTGGAAAGAGAAACACAATTTTCAAAAAAAATGTATTCACTTGTGGGATGTGGGCATTGCTGGCTGCCCAACATTTATTGCCAGCCCCTAAACGTCCTTGATAAGGTGCTGGTCAGCTGCCTTCTTGAATCACTGTAGTCCATGTGTTGTAACTTGCTCCCACAACATCCTTAGGGAGGGAATTCCTGGATTTTGACTCAGCAACAATGAAGGGATAGCGATATATTTCCAAGTCAGAATGGTGAGTGACTTGGAGGGGAATTGCAGCTGGTGCTGTTCCATGTATCTGCTTTCATTAACCTTCTAGCGGAAGACGTCATGGGTTTGAAATACTTTTATAGCCTCAGAAAAGAGATAGCTTTGAGTTCTGGATAAACCTAACCCTTTTTGTAATGAGTCCTTGCTCTTCAGATTCCATATGTAAACAAATAAATTGATATCATTTATTACATATTTATGCAGAAATTGTATTTTCTTATTTAGTTGATGCGTTTGTCTTTTAAGTAATGTTTCAGGTTTTCTTAATCAAGATAAAATCTCACCAATCTGTTCATACATTAAAAAAGTGCACTTTCATGCTCAGAGTTGCAACTTGCATTTAGTTGAGAATAAATGGACAGGATTTTGTCTCTAATGTGAGTACTTGTAATTTCAGATGACTGCGTGCTAAATTTACACAGTTTCTTGAAATGTGATATGCAAAATTCCACACAGTCAAGCCAGGCTAACACTTTATCAGAAATATTTTTTTTGTAAACACACTGTAATTTGTTACTGTGTTTGTATTGTGATACACAAGCCCGAATTTTAATTACCTGGCAGGAGTTGTGCTGCCTGTACAGGACATTGGTTAGGCCACTTCTGAAATACTGCGTGCAATTCTGGTCTCCCTTTATGAGGATGTCGCCAGGATTTGGATGGTTTGAACCACAGGAAGAGTCTGAATAATCTGGGGCTATTTTCCCTGAGCAGTGAAGGCTAAGGAGTGGTTATAGAGGTTTATAAACTCATAAGGGGCACAAATAGAGTAAATAGGCAAGTCCTTTTCCCTGGGGTGAGGGAGTCCAAAACTAGAGGGCATAGGTTTAAGGTGAGAGGGGAAAGATTTAAAAGGGACCTAAGGGGCAATATTTTCACTTAAAGGGTGGTGCATATATGAAATGAGCTGCCAGAAGAAGTGGTGGAGGCTGGTACAATTAAAACATTTAAAAGGCAAGTGGATGGGTATATGGATTGGAAGGATTTAGTGGGATATGAGCCAAATGCTGGCAAATGGGACTAGATTTATTTGTCAGCATGGATAAGTTGGACCAGTGGGTCTGTTTACACACTGTACAGCTCTGTGACTCTGGTAAAGCATATGTCTGACACACCAGCTTTCAACAAGCTCTCTGAAACACAATAGCTTAAATTACTTTTTTTTGTGAAATCTTAATCCAAAGAGTTTTAATTTAAATTGCCAGTTGATTTTTAAATGTTTTGAAGGAAAAAACTGAAACAAAGAATACCTGCAGATAATTGAACCAAGAATCCAGATCATACACAACCACTTTGCTCTGCAGGAGATATCTCTCAAACCACTGGAAAACTTTCCTCAATAATCACCCCCACAATACCTCACCTATCCAACATCAATTCCCATGGACCTCAATTTTGTGAGGGCTTCTTGGGACCAGTTGCTTTGATTTAAAGGGCAGTAGGTTTCATCTAATCTCTACTTTATGTTTCACCCAAGGCTGAAATAAGTTTGGAAAAGCTGTACATTAATTATTGATGATTCCACACCTCCTGATCACAGAATTGTTGATTCCTTCTACCACTTCGCTCGTGATGGAGAACTGACTGTGAGACAATGGATAGGGGAGCTGCATTTGTCCTGTATTTTGTAAACAGGATACATCTCTAATTTCCAGTAAGGTTGGGTAGACATCTGTGTCCTACGCACACAGGAATACATTAGGTGTGGGTTTTGGAATCAGAACATTTACTGAATTGTTTACTAACCAGTTATTTCTGGGTTTTTCAAATTTAACTTGGTAAACTGTCATGGTGGATCATGAATGTGCTACAGTACCCATAAGGATTGACTAGGTAAAAAAAATTAACAAACCACAATTTTGAAAATAGTGTTTTGATTACCTTATGAAACAAATTGCCAATTCACCCTCCACCATGCTAGGAACAGAATTAAATTGTTATAAAAGAAATTCTGTTTCAGAAAAATCTTATTGTTTGAGTGCATAATCTTCTATAGCTATTTGTCCACAGATAGTGGGATACTCTAGATTTAATACCCTACTAGTACCCTTGGTGTACAGGTAATAGCTTTACAGATCTATTTATGTTCTTTAGTTATCGAAGTAGCTTACACACTTATTGTGCCAAACAGCAAGAATATAGCAAGAGTCAGAGAGCAAATGGCCACTCCGCTTCCAAAGAAAGAAAGAAAACTGTATCTGAAGGTATGAGCTTCAACGATAAAAACTAACATGTCTTTAAGATGGTTGCTACAAGTTAAAAGCTTTCTGAAGTAACCTGTTCACTGAACTGGCTAATGTACATGGCAGCATGATTGGCCAGGTCAATGGAATATACTTGCTTTAAAACATTGCACACACAGCGATACTAGAACAGACACAATAAATTCAATAGTTTAGAGCAAGCACTTCTTCATATATGGCTTATGGAAATATCTTTTGAAGCCATATCAGAATTTTTTAGTACAAGGGAGCAATTCCAAGTTTCAAAAGGGGGGAAAAGAAACACTTACTTTTCCAGCTCCACAACATTAAACTTCCACCAGGTTTCTGGCTCTCGAAAACTCAAGCTGTAACACCGTTCCACAGCCTGTGCAGATAACAGCCATTAGCATCATGATGAAGCATTTCAAGGTGAATAACTGTGTACTAAGTAATTTCACAGATTAAAAACATTACGCATTCAATTATTTCAATGGCAAGAGCAAGGAATCCAGAATTGAAAGTTTCTGGAATTTGTCTTCATTTGCAATTTAATGTCAGTGAGCTTAAACATACAAACTTTATTCAAGTTACTTTAATGAAATGAAAGCAAATCATTTCAACAAATTCCAACTAATGTAAGCGAATGAAGAAAGTTTGTAATTAATGCACCACTTTTACTTGTATAAATTATATATATTGTTACGATACAGTGGAAAATCAAGTGCTGGAAGGCAAGCCTTACTAGACTCCGTTGAAGCGATGTTATTCTACTCTGCTTGGAATTTATACTGTCAGGTCTGTTAAGGTGAGTAGTGTCGTTTCCGGTTTTGATCTGTATGGGATTGCATATGGGGTTCAATTCTATATGTTTGTCGATTGAAGTATGGGTAGAGAACCATGCCTCTAGGAATTCCCGTGCATGTCTATGTTTGGCTTGGGCTACTATATTACTTTGTCCCAGTTAAATTGATGGTCTTCATTGTCTGAATGCACAGATATTAAGGAGAGTTCATTGTGCAGTTTTGCTGCTAGCTGATGTTCATGCATTTTGATGGCTAGTTTCCTTCCGGTCCGATGTAATATTGTGGCAGTCGTTGCATGGTACTTTGTAAATCACATTCATTCTGCATGTTGAGGTTTTCTACCCATACTTCAATCAACAAACATATAGAATTTGACCCCAGATACAAACCCATACAGATCAAAACCAGAAACGAGACTACTCACCATAACAGACCTGACAGTATAAATTCCCAGCAGAGTAGAATAACATCGCTTCATCGGAGTCTCCACTGATGATGTCACCTCGCATGGTGATGAAACATCTGAACAAAAACAAGCCAGCTCGGTGAGCAAATCAACAACCTCATCCACAACCTGACCTACAGATCTTTGCCAAAACATTAAATCACTCACCTTGTCCAAATCACACTGATGCACTTCTGCATTCTCCTCACAATTCATCCTCCCACTCAGTTTTGTGCTGTCAGCAAACTTGGAGATATTAATTTATTTGACTGAACTAAATGTAATATATATTGTGAATAGCTGGGGTCCAAGCACTGATCCCTGCTGTACCCCACTGGTCCCTAGCTGCCACTCAGAACAGAACCTGTTTATTCCTCCTCTTTGTTTCCTGCCTAACAACTAGTTCTCTATCCATCTCTACCCCCAATCCCGTGTGTTTTAAATTTTGTGTGCTAATTTCTCATGTTGGACCTTATTGAATGCCTTCTGAAAGTGCAAATAAATCACATCCCTGCCTAGTGAATCAGTTGAGGCCACCTCGTTGAATGTTCTTAAGTCAAAGATAGATACATTTTGAACAGTAAAGGAAATAAGGGTTATGGTGAGCAGACAGGTAAATGGAGCTGAGACCACAAAAATATTAACCATGCTCTTATTGAATAGTGGAGCAGGCTTGACAGGCCAGGTTGCTTACTCCTGCTCCTATTTCTTAAGTACTTATGTCCTCCCTTATCAACTCTATTATTTATGATCTCAAAGAATTCCGAAAGATTTGACTAGGATCATTTCCCTTTTTATAAATCCTTGCTGGGTCTGTCCAATCCTGACATTATAAAAGGTTAGAAAACAATGAACTCTAGCATTTCCTTACTACTGACGTTAGGTTAACCAGTCCACAATTTCCTGCATCACTCTACCTCCTTTTTTAAATAGTGAGGTTTCATCAACTACCCTCCAATTCATGGGAACCACTCTAGAGTCTACAGAATCTTCAGAGAGGGCCACCAAAGCATCAACTATTTCTCAGGCCACTTCCTTAAGTACTCTGGGATGTAGATTATTGGGCCCTGGGATTTATCAACCTTTGATCCCATTAATTTTTCCACTGCCATTTCCTACTAATACGGATTTCCCTCAGTTCCTCTTTCATGCTAAACCACGTGTTCCTCAACATTCTTGAGATGTTATTTGTGTGGACCATTGTGAAGACTAGACTAAAATGTGTATTCAATTGGCATACCATCTCTTTGTTCCCTATTATAATTTGCCTTGCATCTGACTACTAAGGGACCTGCATTTGTCTTCACATTCCCGTGAAGGCTTTTCAAGTCAGTTTGTTATGTTTCCCACAAGCTTACTCTCCTACTCTTATATTTTTCCCCTCTTCACTAATCTCTTTGTCCTCCTGTGTTGAAATCTAAACTGCTCCCAATCCTCAAGTCTGTTGCTTTTTTGGCCAGTTTGTATGCCCCTTCCTTGGATTGAGTACTATCCCTGATTTCCTTCGTTAGCCATGGCAATGACACCATTCCATGTTATTTTTGTGCCAGACAAGAATGAATTGTTGCAGTAGCTCCATATGATCTTTGAATGTTTTCCATTGCCTATCCACTGTCAACCCTTTAAGAAATGCTCCTCAATTTGTCATCACCAGCTCACAACTCTTATTATCACTGATTCCCCCACTATCAACGTCATGGGGGGTACCAATTGACCTTAAACGGAACTGTACGAGCTATGGAAAGAGCTGTTCAGAGACTAGGAAACCTGCAGCAGGTAAATCCCCTCCTGACTCCCCAGAGCCTGCCCACCATCTACAAGACACAAGTCAGGAGCGTGATGGAACACTTTCTACTTGTCTGCATGCCTGCAGCTCCAGCATATTCATGAAGAGTGACATCATTCAGGACAAAGCAGCTCATTTGATGGGCACCATAGCCACATCACTTCATCACCAAAGGTCAGTAGCAGCAGTGTACATCATCTACAACATGCCCTGCAGCGATTCACCAAATCTCCTTAGGCAGCACCTTCCAAACCCACAACTACTTCCACCTCGAAGAACAATTGCAGCAGGTACATGGCAACACCACCAACTGCAAGTTCCCCTCCAAGCTACTCAGTATCCAGGCTTGGAAATATTTCAATGTTCCTTCAGTGTCACTTGGTAGAATCCTGGAATTCCCTCAGTCAGGGCATTTTGGGTCTACCTTTAGCGAATGGACTGAAATGGTTGATGAAGGTAGCTCACTACTACCTTCTCAATGCAATCAGAATGGACAATAAATGCTGCCCCAATCAGCAACATCCACTTCCATCAGTGAATAAAAAGAAACGAAAAGTCTCTTTCGAACATTGGTTTCTAAAACAGCTCTCACTTCAGTCCCTGGTTTGTAGGCCACAAAAATAAAAAGAGACAATTCTTCCAGTAATGCAACTCAACCTTAACCTTAAAGGTGGAAAGTGTTTGCATATAAAACTGTTTGAAGAAAATGCATCCTTTCTGTAAAAATGCTCATTTGATTTCCACCAAGTAGCAAGAGACAATAGACATTTATTTTTAGCATATTTCAAAAGTACACATACAACTTACCATTTGCGCATATGGTTTCATTTCCCATGCCTGGATATTAGTATTATCTATAATTATAGGTGACCTGCCTTCATCCATTGACTGTTTAGCTGTTTAAAAAGAATATGAATTACGTTTGTGCCAGAAACAATTTATTTATAGTTTCTCTTCATTTAAAATATATTTCTATACAGAATTGAAAAGCTTCCATTCTCCTCCATCAATGCTCTCTCACATTCTCAACACTTACCAAAGCTTTTGGTAACTAATCCCTGGAGCATTTTCGAAGGCAACACCTTGATCAGAGTCCATTTGCCAACCAATCAATACCCTGTTCCAAAGTTGGTTTTCTTGCATTTTCCTAATGTATGCAAGATGAAAAGCTTTGACTATTATTTTTCCAGCTATACTCAATCTTTTAACATTTAACACACAATTCCTCCAACAATATCATGCTCATATAAAACTGTACATACTAGATTTTTAAAATTGAGTTTTGATTCAAATCCATCATGGCAGCTGTGGAATCTATGTCCCCACAGCATTAGCCTAGACCTGTGGACTACCAGTCCAGTAACATTTACGACTGTGCCAATGTCTTCCCTAATAACAGAAACATCTGCCCACAAAGTACACAAACTTATATTTCTCACCAACAGTTGCAACTTCCATTCTTCCAACCTTCCCTCACCGTGGTAAAAGGGAGCAATCCCCTCAACAAGTAACCAAAGCACTCATACGATATAATCAAAGTGGACTAAGCAACAGTTCGGTTTTTCTAGAGCTGCAGAAGTTCACTAGACAATCATCACATGCCAAAAACCTAAACTACAACACTGGACTAGATAAAGTTCTTGCTCATGAGTTTATTGTTGATAAACGAATTCTTTCAAATTGAGAAAAGGGTTATAATTGGGACAAATGTTCATTCGAGATTTTGTTTTACTTGGAAAACAAAAATTGTTTCACTGATAGCTGTCATTACATCTTAAAACTAACTTGAAAGAATCTACAGCATTTTCACGAGCATCAAGCTCACATATCATTTAATTTCAGCATTTTCTGTATAATTAACCAGATTCAGAACTAAAACTCAGTCATAACTGTAGGTACAAACAACTTCTTGCATCTATCCCGAATTTTTCATTAGTTAAACAACGCAATACCCACCTTGCTTGCAGTTTTAAACACTGTTCTAAACTCATGTGTTATAAAAGTATGAAAATAGATGCAGAACTCTGCAGGATAGAATTTACAAGCTTGTTTGTGTACCCAAGTTTCAGTGAAAAGTATTAGAAGCTGAGATTCTTTGTCCTCTTGGGGAAATCTACAACTAGGGTAATAATTTAAAAACTAGAGATCACCCTTTTAAGTTGGAATTGAGGAAGGATGCTTTTCCCAGAGCATCCTGTGACTTTGGAATTTTCCACCCCAGACAGCAGTAGAGGTGGCAACATTGAATATATTCAATGTTGAGTTAGATAGATTTTTGAACAACAATAAAGTTCAAAGGCCATAATCTGATCAGCCACATTCTTACTGAATAGCAGAACAGGCTTAACGTGTCAAGGAGATTGACTCCACTTCCCATGGACACAACATCAACAGCAGTGAAACTTGTATCGAGCACACTACTGTGTTGAAACTCACCAGACAATTTTCCAAAGGGTAAGCACAGGTTAAAGTAAGGTAGATCCCTACAGTTTATGTTCGATAGAGAATTGGGGCAATTACAAATTTATGGAATCATATTAAAAGAGAGTCTCAGCATAAATAGAAGCTATATTAGATTCAGTATTTATGTACAGTACAGAATCAAACAAACCAAAGAGAATAAATCTCAGACTAACCATTTTGCTAATCTGAAATGAAGTAAAATCAGGATGATATTAACAATCGTCAAGTATTCAAATCTAAACAGTGCTGGAGAAACTCAGCAAGCCTGACAACGTCTACAGAGAGGAAAATAATTTTGACTTCAATATGGTAAAGGTAAAGTTGCCGTAGTGCAGAACCACAGAACTGCTCTCTCATTAAAAACAGATGGCTGGTGGTGGTTTAACCAGAGGGTCACCAGGCCTCAGGTGATGGGAAGAGACTAAGCAGAGTCCCTCCTTGCAACCTCAGGCAGCATGGGAATTGAACCCATTTTGTTGGCATCACTCTGCATTACAAACCAGCTATCTAGCCCTCTTTCCTCAGTTTTGGGAGTGAAGGGAGAAAGTAATTCATGTACAATTACAGAAGAAAGGTTGGAAAATGCAATTTACTCAGTTTTTCAAAGAAATGAATAAGTGATGATCTTGCATTGAGAAAGATATTAAATAGAATAAAAGGATTTCAAGTTACATAGTCTTTCTCAAACTTTGCCCTACGGTTAAACTGATAAAACAAATTCGGTTCTCATATCAAAACAATTCTTCAGAGAAACAGTTGTCAACACCTAGCTGTTGAACAGCTGAAATGTGCCCATTTAACCCAATGATTGCCTCACAGGCCGAGGGTGAATGACACATTTGTCACTTGCAAACAACTTAGTACCATAAACTACATAATCCAGCTTCAATTCTGAGCTCAGTAGCTCGAATATAAAAGCTGCTCAAAAAAAAAGTTCCACAAAACGTCCATACTGTGAAATCAAAACATGTCAAAGTTGCACTGGTTATGATATTCCAAAATATCCTGGACTCTGGAAAAGTTCCAGTGGATTGGAAAAAATGTTATTCAAAAAGGGAGGGATGCGGTAAGTGGGAAACCATAGACCAATTAGTTTAATAACATTGGGAAATCATTAAAATCCATTTCTAAGGAAGTAGAAATGAAACATTTGAAGAGTTAAAACATAATCCATCAGAGTCAGCATGGTTTTATGAGGGGTAAATCATTTTTGCCCAATTTGTTCGAGTTCTTCAAAGATGCTACAAGCAAGGTGGATAATGCAGATCCTGTAGATGTAGTAAATATGATCTCCAGAAGGAGTTTGATAAGGTGCTGCACACAGGTTACACAAGGTTAGGTCACACGGGGTAATATATAACCTTAGCTTTGATAGCGGATCAGCTCACCAACAGAATGCAGAGTGTCCAGATGAATGGGTCTTTTTTCTGGTTAGCAAGCTGTAAGTAGTGAGGTGTCTCAGCAGGTTGGTGCCTGGGCCCTAACTATTCACAATCTATTGCAGATGGCGCCAAAATAAGTGGGAAAGTAAGTTGCAATGAAGAAATAAGAAACGTAAAAATTGACAATGGAGAGGTTTGGTGAATGGGCCAAAACTTGGCATATGAAGTTTAAAGTAGATAGGTGTGAGGTTATCCATTTTGGGTGGAAGAATAAAAAGGCAAATTATGTAAAAAGAGAGAATCCGCAAAATGCTTCAATACAGAGGGATCAGGTACAGCAGGTAATAAGGAGGGCAAATGGAATTTTGGCATTTATTGCTAAAGGAATGGAGAATAAAAACAGGAAAGTGTTGTTGAAATTATACAAGGCATTGTACGATGAGATGCTGACAAAAGGAATTGAGGCCTGAGACAGATCAGCCAAAAAGGCCGTCTACGTGTGGAACCACAAGAGATGGGTGAGATCCTAAACAAATATTTCGCATCAGTATTTACTGTGGAAAAAGATATGGAAGCTAAGGACTCGGGAAAATAAATACTGATATCTTGAAAAGAGTCCACATTACAGAAGAGACGCAGGAGATCTTAACGTATAAAGGTAGATAAACCCTGGGATCTGATCAGGTGTATCTCAGGATACTGTGGGTAGCTGGAGAAGAAACTGTGGGGCCCATAGTGAGAATATTTGTATTATCAACAGTCGTGGGTGAGATGCTGGAAGACTGGCGAGTGACTAACGTGGTGCCATTATTCAAGACAAGCTGCAAGGAAACGCCAGGGAACTATAGACCGGTGAGCCTGATGGTGGTGGGCAAGATGGTGGAAGGCATTCTGAGAGACAGGATCTACATGCGTTTGGAAAGGCAAGGACTGATTACAGATGGGCAGCATGGTTTTTGGCATGGGAGATCATGTCTCACTAACATGATTGAGCTTTTTGAAGAGGTGCCCAAGAAGATAGATGAAGGCAGAACGGTAGACATTGTCTACATGGACTAGCAAGGCCTTTTATAAGGTACCACATGGTAGATCAGTGAGTAAGGTTAAATCTCACAGACTCCAGGGAGAGCTAGCCAACTGGATACAGAGGTGGCTTGACAATAGGACACAGAAGGTTGTTGTTCAGACCGGAGATCCACAACCAGCAGTGTGCACAAGGATCGGTGCTGGATCCACCGTTGTTTGTCATTTATGTAAACAATTGGGATGAGAACACAGGAGGCACAGTTAGTAAGTTTGCAGATGACACCAAAATTGGTGGCATAGTGGACAGCAAAGGTTATCCAACATTACAAAGGGATCTTGATCAACTGGACCAGTGGGCTGAGGAATGGCAGATGAAGTTTAATTTAGATAAATGCGAGGTATTGCATTTTGGTGAGTCAAACCAGGGCAGGACTTACCCAGTTGATGATAGGGCCCTGGGGAGTGTTCTCGAACAGAAAGACCTAGGGGTGCAGGTACATAGTTCCATTAATAGCAGAACAATTCCATCAACTCATCTAGACTTGAAATGATAAGCCTGCCTTCTCTCTATGGATGCTGCCTGACCCGTTGTGATCTCCAGAAATTTTTGCTTTCACTTAATTTTAACTTCGATACATATCAATCTGGGGTTTTCTGTTCAAAGATAACAAAAAAAGCAAAATTCAGAGAGATGGAGACATCCAGACCGTGATAAATAGGTAACTCATACCTCTGTTCTGATTCCACTCGTGAGCTTCTCCAAGGTAATTGGGATCAAAGCAGTAAACCCCATTCTGACAGAAATAATCATCTGTGCTTAATACCACACCATTTGGACTTTGAGCTAACAGCAACCTGCAAGTAGAAATACTCAAGATTGATTACATAGGTAGTTAAATTACAAGTAAAATCATTCAGCACATTAAAATCAATAATCTGTACCCAGAAGAAATTTTCTAAAAAAGTTTATCTATTGCAACGGATCAATGACATGATAAACCATTTTGAAATGAACTGACATTACATCAAAATATAATAGTAAAAATTATGGGCTAATGCATTTCAGAGTATTGGATGCAATTCTTAACATTATCTCTGAATACAAAATTTATTCTGCAAACCTCTTAAGAAGTCTCTCTTACAAGAGTGTTTTCCCCTTTACGCATCTTAAAAAACTAAAACTATGGTACGCATTTGTTACAAAGTAGAAATATCATCCACTTTATTTGTTGTCTTTCTCAATATCAAACATCATTGTACATTACCAGGAATCACATTGACATTTTCAATGAACATTAGTCCCCAA